>NC_137105.1:35531924-35742100 GCF_949357685.1 Gobio gobio | reverse complement strand
AATGCACATCTTGTCTGTCTGGGGTTGAGTCTCTTGGCATCTCTGATGAAAAAAATATTCTAGATTTTTGTGATCTATGAATGGTTTTTGGAGCACCCTCCAGCCAATGTCTCCATTCCTCCAGAGCTCGCTTGATAGTGAGTTCTTCTGTTACTGAATAGTAGACTCTGTTACTGAATAGTAGACTCAAGACAAGGATTAATGGAGAGATGTTGATTTATTTCACAGAGATGAGTATATAGCAATACAGGTTAGTATTTTCAGACAGATATAACAGTTTGTGGATGAATAATGAATGATTCTGACAGTTTCTGTTTTACATGTGGATGGAGGTTGTGGATGGATGGAGAGATGGAGCACACACCTCTTTGTCAGAACAGGTAAGTACAAGTTTCACTTTACACAGGACATAAGATGCTGGAGAAATGGGGAACAGGAAGACACTGGAGATACGTAGCATTCACTTTGGAATTTTGAGAGAACAGATAAGGAGTCCTTTACTCAAAAAACAAGACCAGACAAGTCTTGTGAGTATCTGAGGTGTGTACAGAGGGCGATTAGTGAGGGAATGAGTGGCTGATCCGAATTCTCTTGATTGTGTCCTTTGTGATTGGCTGACGGTGGGGCTTGGCAGATCCGTGACACAAGCACACTTACTAACATGCAATTCATTCATTTTGAACAAATGTTTTTTGTGACCCAGGAATGACAAGTTGTCTCAGAGAGTGATTCATTAATTTTGTCATGGTTACACATGCAACTTGCCTGATGTCGTCATACTCAGATTCTAGTCAGAATATGAGTCTGATACTGCTCCATTGAGCTGTGATTATAGGGCATTTTTCAACCGAACCAGGAGAGAAAATGCCTCTGCACTCAATTGGATAGACCTACAACCAGTCAGAGTAACGGAGTAAGTGACTTATGTTGAGTGACGCATAGTTGTCAACAGAACTCCACTGCACACATGCTGGAAGAAGTAGGACAAGAAAATTAGTGTAAACGATCTTTGCTGGTGTTGTAAAAAATTATTTAAGGATACTGAGTACTTTCCAACACAATCATAATTTTTGAGAGAAATAGTAAAGATGAATGCATACGAAGAAGTTCTCCATTTAGGATTAGAACGAATTCAACCCAAGATTCAATAGGAATTCAATGGGATTTTTGAATGGGATTTTGGTAGGACTGTGGTTATATTACGTAACTCCTCCGAGACTTGAAGGGTTGGAGATCCAAATGCAGCTTTATTAGAGGGACTATCCAGACATGTAATCCAATGTACAGGCAATGGGTCAATAAACAGGCAGGCAGTTCAAACAAACAAACAAACAAACAAACAAACAAACAAACAAACAAACAAACAAACAAACAAACAAACAAACAAACAGGAGTGACAGGCAAAAGGGCAGAGAGTCCAGATACCAATATACATGCTAAACCAGGGATAAACACTCAGTAATGCAGTGTAACACATACAAAATCTTGCAGTGAATGACAGGGTGAACAGGATAAATATAGGCGGAGGTAAATGAGACACAGGTGTAAACAATGAGTGCTGATGAGTCCGGGCAGAGGATTATGGGTAATGTAGTCTTTGATGGAATGACAGTCCGGGGTGGAGTGCCCTCTGGTGGTAATCAGGGGCACTCTCAATGGTGAATCGTGACAGGTTAACACAAGCACAATATATTTTCATATTTTTTATCTCTTGCAAATTATTTTAATTCAAACCTTCCAATTTATGTATTTTAAATTAAAGGAGTTTGATTGTGTGAGTGTGAAGTTGTCACGAGAAACAGAAGAAGAAGAAGGATCAAGAGTCTTCAATAGAAACAATATCATTCTCAGGAACACAGAATTAGCTTACTTAGCTAACTTAGGCCAAACAACACAAACTGAAAAGGCATGAACGTAAATAGAGGCAGTGATGGGACACGCATAGCTGAACATAATACAATCAAATCAACAACCATGACAACAGATTAACTAAGGCAGGAAACCAGTGCGAAACATAAACAAAGTCCACATGGAGAGTGTTTGTGTGACAGAATGCCCCCTCCCAGAAGGCACAACCTCAGTGGGGGCTCTGGAGGAGAAAGGACATCTGGGAGGAGGTCAAACAAAAAAGTCCAGGGTGGTGCTGATGGCGGTGAAGTCCAAGGACTGGCCTTGAGCAGAGGAAGATGGTCGCTGATCCAGGCCACAGCTGGGATTGCGACCCACGGTGTTGTTGCAGGAGGAAGGAGCCATGGAGATGTTATCACTGACACCACCATGGGGATGACCGGCTGGTGTCATAATCGATGGGTCCGACAGCAAGCAGCAATTTCCAGGACACCAGCATCCACACCACATAGTCCATGAAGCTCCCTCAAGGTGCTTCGCAGGATAGCTGTGCTCTGGTGGCGAGTGGTCAGGATGGCCAGCTATCAGGAAGCTGCAGAGGCAGTCATCCGGGAATGAGTCTGCGAGAAACTCTTTGATGTAATTCTCGAGGGAGCTGTCTATCTGCTCAAGGCACAGTAACTGTACAGCTGGCAGATCCATGGTGATTGGAAAAAAGGAAAAGCAAACAATCTCAAACGGGAAAAAAAGACACAACTTCAATGAAAACACGCCACTAATCTTTGCTAGTTCCGAGGACGAAGAAGAAGATCAAGAGTCTTTAATAGAAACAATATAATTCTCAGGAACACAGAATAAACTTACTTAGCTTACTCAGTTTGAGTGACAAAATATAGTATTTCAAAAGCTTGGCAACGTTGAAGTCATTAGACCATGGTGTAACTCATTTATAGCCTAATTTTTTGGTTACAATTTATTTTGATTGTACCCTTTAGACATTCTACATTCAACTAATACTATAACCCCCAAGTTTTACAAACAAGGCTTCAGCCTAGGCCCAGACTAAATTGCATGTTTGAGCTGTTTTATCTGGGCTGTTATCTTAGATATTAGTTAGAGTTAGTTGACATGTAGGTGCAACATTAATTATAGTCAAGGGAATGTCTAAAGGGGATCATTGAAATAAAGTGTTACCAAATCTGCACATACAGCAGTTTTTAGACTTCAAAATTCATAAAAGTTGTTAATTTGTGAAAAATAATTAATAAAACGTCTAAGGATCAATTTTTATTGATCACAAAGGTTATTTTCTGCACAAATGCAAAATAATGGGTTCTTGTCAAGGGAACCAGAGTGATGTTAACTTCTGGGTTGTCCTACAAAAGTATGTCATCACCTTAGCACACTATAGTCTTTGTACAGGAAACAAAAAATGATTTGTTCCAGAGTCCCTGTCACATCAGCATGTTCAACGGCTGACCCACAGTGTGCAGGCTTTTTATAAGCATTGTCAGCCAATTAGACTTTACAGTGGGTGATTTGGTTTATACTGTGAGTCAGCAGTGTCTTCGGCCTTACACAGAGAAATAACCTGCAAGACTTGTTAAGTTAATGATACACCTTTAATGCACATTTGTTTGCATCTGCAATAAAAAAGGCTGTTAATGAGAGTAGAGCATCTTGATCTCCAGGGTGGATATAAACATAGTCAAAACCTCTTGCATTCTTATTCTGCAAAGTGTGTCACACTAATTACCAAGACAGGACTGGCTACAAAAATAAAACTCAAGTAAAACTATTTTATTAGATAGAAATATGCAGTTCAGATTAAAATGAAGACTATAAAGATAAAATTAATTGGTTGTTTTTTCAGTAAAGTGTAAACATTGTGACTTTGAGGTGCTATCTGTCACATGTATATTGGTTTAATTGTGTTTTTGGTTTGGTTTAGTTCTAGTTCCTGTTTTCCTTGTTCTTTTTTCCCCCGCCACTAGTTAGTTTACATGTTTCCAGTTTCAATTAATTACCTCACTCCTTGTGTATTTAAACCCTCAGTTCTTTCTGCTCATTGTCCAGAGACGTCTTTTGTTTGGAAGCCTGTTGTTCTATAGTAGTTCTCCTCTTTGCCTAGTTAAATAAAGATTGTTTCTTTGTATCTTCTACATCATGAGTTTTGAAAAGCCACATTTACCTGACAGATCACTGGACCTCAAAAAGAATGTAAACATGGACTTACCAGCTATCCACCTGCTCTGCTTGGAGCTGGAAAATCGTGTCCTCAAGGACAGCACAAGTGACTTTTTACAACTGGTGTACCCATCCCATGTGAATCATATGGTGCTACTCCCCAAGCCAATTCTCCCTGGTACTAGAAAAGATCCCTAATCTTCTATGCTCTCCGGCTGTCTCACCTTCCTCCCTCCTTAGCGGGACAGACCTCAGCCCTATACAGCCCCAAGAGCAGAGCTCTAAGAGGAAAATACCCAACATAGCCTCAGCTATGTCAGGCATATCTTACCAGTATTTTTGACAACATCCCACAAGGCTCTTAGTGAGCATTTCTAACTACAAGACCTATAGAAGCACCTCACCAAAGGAGCATACATCCATTATTTAAGACCCAACTATAGATGGGGAGGGACTCATAAATGAAACAGAGGGAATAAAAACCTCAGTATAGACCAAGAATGGGTAATCACTTATTCTCCTGCCCAGGCTACAACCTTCTGTATTGCTCATCCAAGGGGTAGTATACATCCTTACCCTTTTTTCAGAGACGGGAGACAAACAAGAGCAGGAAATAATGCAGTTTTCCCAATAACTCTCATTACCCAGGCTCTAAAACCCCAAGGAAGCCACAGGGAGGCTTAGACCCTACTTAAAGGTCCTATGGCATGGATTTTTTATTTTATTTTATAATGTATTCTGAGGTGTACTTATATTGTTAGTATGATTTTTACATCATAAAATGTAATAATTTAGAAATATAAGGCATTTTTTCTATACTGATGTTTGCCCTCTGGCTGAATGCCCTGTTTCAAGGGGCGTGTCTGCTGTGAGACTTCAGTAAAAACGCCCACTGTTGTGATTGGCTGACATCTTTGCATTTGAAATAAGTATCAGATCTTGTAGCGGAGGGGGCATGGTTTAAAGAGGTCTACGAGGCATGAGCAGGCACGAGCCTGCCAGAAAGACGGATGGACCTGAGTTCAATTCTCATCAGTTCTCTCAGCACGTCTCAGTTCAGTGAACTGTTGTAGTTACTAGCATATACTTCAGGTTATTAGTTTATTTCTAGTCGGAGGGACGGTCACTCATGTCAGAAAGTTAGTAACTTTAGTAAATGATGGATCAGCGCTGACTCAAGACGGGAACCATTTAGAACGATTCAGTCCGACTTGGTGAACTGGTTCGACCGGTTCACTAAAAAGAACCAGTTCAAAAGAATGATTCGTTTGCTAACCGGACATCAATGGACCAGAGATGGAGCGATTGCTAACAAAGTTATATATTGTAACTACTGAGTTGTGAGAGCGCTGTCAGCGCAAATTTATTTTGTTTGTATCTGAGAGTTCTGAATAAACACGAGTCCCAGTCACGCCGAGCCCGTCTTCCTCCTTATTCCAACTTTGTAACACATGTTATGTACCATTACAGCTGTCGAGATGAACGAGTTACGAGTAAGTGTTGATTATAACATTATTTTTTGATATTTTCCTATCATATAAAAAGCGTCAGTGCATGGCGCGCATTGAGTACACAGCACAAACAAAGACAACAGCGCAGTAATCGAATGTAATCCAGTTTATTGTGGGGATAGCTGGCTAGCCTAGACCGGATACGCTCACGCTTACCCCCCGTCTGCTTAATCTTGCGCCACGCATGGTGCCTCCGCTGTGGGTGAGATGCAGTACTGGGGGTCGGTGATGTTGAAGGCCGACCGGTCAGTGCAGCCCGAGCTTCGGCGTGCGTGAGGTTTATCTCTAAAGATGTGGCTCTGACAATGTTGAGCAGAAACTCATGACTGTATGCACAATTAAGAACAGATAGACACGACGAGGACGTACAAAAACCCTGACTCACAAGATAGAAAACACGAAAACACCGTTCTGTGTCGGGAGAGAGAGAAGCCACAGCGTGTACCCGAATAATAAAGTTCTGTGTAAACTTGAATAATTAGCTACACATCAGAAATCACTAATCACAGAGCAGAAGGAACTGAAAAAAAGACTTCTGTTTTCATTTGTACATCCAAACACTGAGAAACTGCCAGCATTCACTCGTTCCCAAGCCATGATCTCTCGAGGACAAACAAATATGGCGCTCGCATGGGCGTGCCAAATTCTCTGGGCGGAGGAAAGGGAGGTGACCGTTCCTGTTATGACGTCATAACAGGAAAATTCAAGATCAGCTCATCTGGGCTGTCATTTTCTCAAAGGCAGAGAAAGACAACCAGAACTCGGTTTACACCGATCAAAATTTCTTGCCACTTGGGAACAATATTCAGGCTAGGGGAACTCATATTAATGTTGAAAAACCTCATCAAATGAAAATTTCATGCCATGGGACCTTTAAAGACCCCAATGTAACAGGGGGAGAGCAGCTCATACCCTGCCTTGAGTAAAGGCACTCTGCCCAAGACCTGCTATAGCTAGCACTTCGTATTTTTCTTTTAGCACTAGACCATGAAATGCAATAGATAACAAGGAGGGATGTCCCACAGGTGAACTTTCTATGCTTATTAGCATTGTCGAACCAGGGCCAAAGTAGAGCACCCATCCAGAGTGATATCCCTAGTTCAAGAGACAACAATTGTCGGGGAGAGAGGTAAACGAAGTAGAGGGGAACTTTGATATCCACTGATTCCATTTATCTGGCTTCAACTCAACTCCAGAGGAGGTTGACTTATTTGATAACATCCGCCTTCTCTGCCCACCTGCGACTCCACAATCACCTGACTTTAATCCCACAAGAAACAAAGTCAAGCGAGAGAGGAGATCCCTCACCACAGCTCATCACAGTGAACTTATTAAGCTTCCTTTTATTTCTCCAGGAGCTGAACGTGCTCACTCTATTGGCAAGGCAGGAGCCCTCAAAGAGGATGCAGCACCAGGGGAGAGACGCTCAAAAGCAGCTCTTCAACTGGGGCATCTCTGTGCATCTAATTCCTCAGAATTAGACATGTCACAGCAATCAGTCGGATTGGAAGCAACCACAGAGGGGCTTCCTGAACTGACATGAAAGCAACAGAGCTAGCAGGAGAAGCCCAGAGAAGCATGGGTGGAGCTTCCCACAGCAAACACATCGCAATGCATTTAGCTACCTTGAGAGTCGAACATGCTCCAACAGACTCTTATCTTATATACACATACAATCAAGCTGCTCCTGAAGGCAAAAAAGCTGATGACGTTTAACTCAGACACCCTTTTATACTCACAGGTGCTCCGTGTGTGACTTCATGGACTGCCATCTGTCAACTACGAAATCTGAACCGTATAGGCAGAGGTCGAAATTAATTAACTCAACTAGGGGTAAATTATAATGACCAGAAGACAGGAACTGATATAACTCATCCAGTCCCATCCGAAAGTAGGCCTTGAGTGAAGAATCACTCCAACTCACCAGAAAAATACTCCAAAAACTCCTCCACATCGTGCTCCAGAGGATGTCCGTTCTGCCGGAGGGAATAGAGATAATCTTCAGTCATTTTTGGTGTAGGTCTAGTCATCTGTAACAGTTGGATGAACAAGAAACAGGCTGGAGATCATAATCAAACAAAGACTAGGGATGGCTGATGCGAAACTGACGTTTCAGCGCTTTGTCGAGATCCCAAAGCGCAGATGTTTCCAAACACTGTTCCGAACTGTGATTCGAAACACCCATGTCACGTGACTATGGCTAAATGAAGCTTCTAGCGTTTCATCAGGTGGCGCCTGTCGAAAATGCATTTGTTTGAAAGGGGCGGGAACAAACCACACAGTTACACATCTGTATGAACCTTATTCCACACAGTTTAAAAGTGAAGTTAATCCATCTTCACCTCGTGGGTTTTTGTGAGAGGAGAGAGATTTTGTGATAGCTGTGATTTTCCCTCATTTGTATGTACTTGCTAAAAAATATTTGTGCATGCCAGTGTAGCAGGGCGGTCTAGGTCCCGCCTTACTAAGTGTAATTTTCACCTGAATGGCAGGTGCGACAGCCTATTGGTTGCCATTCCTGGTGTATTTAAGGCGGAGCTTGTCATTGGGGTGCGGATCATACCATCTTTGTCGTGTGTGGGCGCGGGCGCGCAGCTCTGCGGGAGCCAGGTTATGGTCAGGATTGGTACGACTTTGCTGTTGGGTACAGGCTGTCTTTCACCCCAGCTCGGGTGTGTGCTCTAATGGAATGCCTACATATTTGCAGTTCGTCTATCACAGAAAGCTGTGAGTAACTGAACCCATGTGTTTAGTG
Source organism: Gobio gobio (assembly GCF_949357685.1). Classification (NCBI taxonomy): domain Eukaryota; kingdom Metazoa; phylum Chordata; class Actinopteri; order Cypriniformes; family Gobionidae; genus Gobio; species Gobio gobio. The sequence continues at coordinate 35,733,799 of NC_137105.1, read as the reverse complement.
ATCTACTTCTGGTGTGGTAACTGCTCGTGAGCACTTCGTAGCTGTGGACTGCAGGGCAAATGCTCCTTAGACGAAGTTCAGACTGCATTGTTTGTTCTGCTGCTATTTTTACGACTGTGTGACCGTTTTTTGCAACTGATTCATTATTTAGTTTGTTTTTGTTTTCTTTGCGCTCATGCTGGTGGTCGAGGTGAGGGGTGGCTAGTTCGAGCCGTCACTTGATGTGAGATGTGCCGTTAACGGTATACGTTTAGCCTCACCTGTTGTTGTCATATTGCCACCAGCAGCGTGTTTGTTTGCTATTTTGTTTTTCTTTGTATTTTGTATCCAGTGTCTTTTTGGTTTTCTTTAAACGTTTTCATTTGAGTATTTAGTGAGTCCTTCCTGCTCTGTTACATTTTTGTTTTCATTAAATATAGTTTTTGTACATTTCATGTGATTTTAATTTGAAACCTGATTATTTGTTGTTTTCATTTGTATTGTTTGCTTCATATTTCCTTTATTATTATTTTCTTTAACACCTTGCTGCTCCATGTTAGGTCCAGGTTCATAAGCCTTTTTGATGTGAACCTATTGTAACGTCTATACCTTCTCTGTCCGACCCCTGTGGCCAGTAAATCGCCCATTGTTGTACTCCTTTATGGTTTGAAATTATTCTAATGCAAGTTATTGTAGCGTCTGGAGTGTCTCTCTCATGGGATCAAAGTGGTGAGTCGTTTGGAGAAACATCAGAGATGCTTTCCTCCAAACAGCTCTGCATCTAAATTAAATCCCTGCTCCAATGGCTCCAACAAGTCTGAGTCAAATTGCACCACCGACTGGTTAATGACCAGCTAGAGTGTGACCAGAAGATACTATGATGGCCCTTTCTGAGCTTCAATCAGATTCTAATCAGCCAGGACACCTACCTCACCCTTCAGTCTAGAATGGCCGGGGAATGACCCTAACACACACACATACACAAGCATTCCTCTTTATTTAGCCCTTAATTAAACTATCCCAAAAATTACATATATGATGATTTCTTAAGTATATGCATGGTCCCTATATTTCTTATGTTTGCGTGATGTAAGAGCCATCTTAAATGCTCAAAATGGCTCTGTATAGAAGATGCACAGCTTTTATGTCTTTAAAACAAGGCATGTTTGATGTCTAAAGGTTCCTCTTTCTTTGTCTTAGTCAATGGTGTAAAGTATATGATTATGAGATGTACCGCTAGTATGTTTAGTCCTTTTGGAGTGAAACGTTACCAATTCTGGCTTCCAGCAAGAACATTCCATTGAGTAATAAAGTCTGAACAAAGAAACACTCTCCCACCTGAAATTCACACCAACGATTGGTCGTCTCAAGGAAGATGGGCGTAGGTTAATGGATTTTAAAAGACAGTAACACTAGCATATCTTTGCTCAGTCAACTTGCAAGGACCCCGACGAGACAAAATTTCCTTTTCCTCCCATCTCATCAGCGCGGCTCGCGGGCTTCGACCGCGAGCCGGCGCGGTACTGCCAAGCTGTTGTTTCCTTTGAAGATCGACGCGCTCCGCGACACAGCCAGCGGCGCGCTCCATCAGACCGAGGAACCTAGCTTGGACGAGATGAACTTTCCCTTCCAAGACGCTCCCTTCCCAAACACCTTTAAAACTCCCGCGGACCAACTAAGCTCCGGAAAGACCAAACGGAGAGAACGCTTCAGCGCACGAACACTGAGAAACGCCAACGCACGCATCTTGCTTTACACAACACAAAGAAACCATGCAAGTATCAATTCTATCGAAATTTAGATGCGTTTTAAGATTGTACCCCTGTTTAAGTCAAGTCAAGTCAAGTTCATTTATTCGTCTCCCTTGGGAGAAATTTGGTTTAGAGACAGGGTACTGCTGCATAGGCAGACATAAAACATATAGACAACATAAAACATAAAACATCCAACAAAGGAGAGGGTACATAACTGGCAACCAGATGGGGACCAAAGTGCAAGAGGATCAAGCTTGAAGTACATTGCAAATACAATTACACATTTAAAATGCAATGCACAGTAAAGTGCTGGTGCATGTTAAAGTGCGGTGCGCAATACAGTACTGATACACATTCGAACACACACTACAAATGCTATACATATTAAAAATACTGGTACGAATTTAAAAAGATGCTGGTACATGTTACAGTTCTGATAAAAACCTCCCTACATTTGCTCATTAATGAGCTTAACTGACACTGGGACAAAAGAATGTTTGAACCGGTTGTATTTACATAAGGAGACCCTGTATCTTCTCCCTGAGGGCATCTGCGAGTATTCGCTGCACAAAACATGGGAACTGTCATTTAGAATGTTTTTTGCCTGAGTAAGGACAGCCTCGTTGAACAGTTCCTGAGGGTTAAGGGGGGGGGTGACCCATAATCCTGCCCGCTACTCTGACCAGGTTGAGAATCTGTGATTTAAGTTTGACACTCAGATTACCAAACCAACTGGTGATACCATACCGTAAAATAGACTCTATTGCTGCCCTATAGAAAATTAACATTATGTTTTTACTGACACCAAACAACCGCAGTCTGCGTAAAAAGTGGAGGCGCTGATGGATTCTAGCGCACACAGTGGCTACTTGTGTGCGCTTAAGGTGATATGGTTCTTGCTGGCTCTAGTGGTTATGTTCGGGAAGGTGTCGGATCGGACACGATCATACCCTTCTTCCTTTCCCTTCTCCTTATCCTCCTTCCTTACTTTCTTTACTTTTCTGTATATACATGTATCCTTTATTTAGTCATATGTAATCGTAGTATTAATCTTTATTAAAACCATGATATCCATGTTTTGATTGTCATTGTTTTGCTCACAGAACACGAGTCCCTTTAATGTCAGATCTAAGCTACGAGCTCTTATAAGCATCGTTGAATGCTTTAATTAATACCATAACTCGGAAAGTTTGTCCTTTGTGGCCAGAGGGATAAACTTCCCGAAAATTGGGTAGGAAGAATAGACCTGGTGAGTGGATAAAGAATAACCGCTCGTTCTTTAAACGGAACGGAGAGGAATTTTGAATCAACTCCCTAGAGGTTATTATTTAATATAGATATATCTGTAGTTAATTGCAATAAATTGTTGTTAACCATATATATATTATATATTGCATAAATACCGAGGTTAGGTATTCCCCTTTTGGGTGATTTTGGAGATTTGTGATAAGATTATTACCCGTTATGATTAATCATAAATCCCTAAATATTAATACCCACAATTCCCTATTGAGCTAATTTTTAATTTAAATATATATGTAACCCTAAGACGCTACATTGTTGAGTTGAAGGTGTCTGTGTCTTTATAATATTTTTCTTTTCTTGTTTATATCAGGAGCTCCCAAGGCCCCACAGTGATGGAAGCTAGCTGCGTTTGCCTGTGGTGGTGGTGTTTCTCTCACAAAGTGTGTTTGCCATTTGACAACTGTGTTTCTCTCACTTGGAGTATGTGTGCAATGTGAGTGTTTGTGCAGAGCATATTTGGGTGAGTGGTGTGTCTTAATGGGTTAGTTCACCCAAAAATGAAAATTCCGTCATTAATTACTTACCCTCACGAATCAGTGAGTCGAATCATGATTCGGATCGCGTGTCAAACCGCCAAACTGCTGAAATTTGGCGATCCAAACTGCTGATTCGACTCACTGATTCATAACGCTTCGAAGCTTCATGATTCCGTGTTTTGAAATCGTCATCACTATATAAGTCGCTATTTAGGGTTTTTTTGCGCACAAAAACTATTCTTGCCGATTCATAAAGTTATTGTAGAACCACTGTAGTGAGATGGACTTTGTAACGACGTCTTTAGTACCTTTTAAGGGTCTTGAGAGTGAACCATGCATTGTGCCAATGGAGGCCTTTCAGAGCCATCAGATTTCAACTAAAATATCTTCATTTGTGTTCCGAAGATCAACGGAGGTCTTACGGGTGTCGAACAACATGAGGGTAAGTAATTAATGACAGAATTTTCAGAATGGGTGAACTAACCCTTTAAGATACTCACCCTCCAGCTAGCTGCCCTACTGGTAAGCCTCAGCCTGAAAGTCTTTTATTTGTTTTCTTTTCGTTTGGTCAACAGTTTTCTACCTTTTAATTAATTATTGCTGTGAAATAAAAATAAAACATTTTGTACTCGCATTCACGTCTCTTGTTATATTTTAGTGGTAACGAACCTGTGTGCCCTATCCTGGGTATGAATTTCCCCGTTCATAGAAACAAGGTGGCGTAGTCTGCTCTCGTTCTAGTTGTACAATAGTGTCAATTCTTGCCCTTCACCGCCCCGCCACACCAGCAACAAGTGTCCTTTGTGAGAGGATTTTTTCAAAGGCTGGAGAAATTATATGTAAAAAAAGAAGTCCTTCAACAGCAGAGCAAATAATATTTTTCATTAAAAATGTTATGTAACAAACGTGACACATTGTGGCTTTATTTATTTTATTAATGTTAATTTTTCATGACCAAAAAAAACCTATAGTTATTCACAATGATGAGGCTGCAGGTTACAAAACCAAGATCATGTAGTTCCCTTTCGTTCAGTCACTCCGACGTACGTCAGTGACTGACGAATGGGGGTTTCGCCTAGAAGCCAATTACCTTCGAGGTGTTTAACAGCGCCCAATGGCGTGCCAATGCCATGGGCAATGCGGAATTTGCATACGTAACTCCGCCCCACCGCGTGGGTATATAAGGAAGTACGGTGCCAACATCGCATTATGTTTCTGCTTTGGAGCCAAGAGTACCTCTTCACTCCTTCAAGCCTTCAACTGAGTCTTTGTCAGCCTTCGAGACGAGCAGCTTTCCAGAGGCGTTGGATCTACGGCGCGTTCCAGTGATCGCATACTGCCTGCCTGCTGATCTGCGCAGTGGTCCGTCTGACAGCTGGTGTGTGGTCCCTGGGCGCTTCGGCGTCTCTGCGAAGCTTCCTCTCTAAAAGAGCTTACACGTGGCACGTCCTTTTCAGGATGTCTCGCCCGTGTACTTCTGGGTGTGGCCGGTCGTTGACTTCCTTCGATGGGCACGATCTCTGCTTGGTATGCTTGGGCGTTCAGCATGCTCAAGCAGCGTTCGTGGATGAGTCATGTTCCCACTGCGGGAACATGACCATCGCGGTGCTGCGGTCTAGACTCAAAGACCTTCGTACAGAAGTGAGAGTCCCCTCAACCACACCCCGATCTACCGCGCCCCCCGTGGCCGGTACTTCGGCTGGTGGTCAGGGTGACCTGAGGGTTACGGTGTGGAACAAAGCCCCGACGCTCATGCCTCGGGCCACACCCCCCTCTAGCGTACCGCAACCCGCGAGTGTCCAGGCTGAAATCGCGGGGCCAGCTCCGGCTCCCCCGCGCATTTCGTTTGGCGCTCCGGAGGATGATGCGATGTCGGTCACCGCATCACAAGGTGGGCTCGAGTCCTCTGAGGATGAAGACTCGGCTGTGCTGCCGCCTTCGGGAGCTGACAGCCATGTTGTCTCGGGCAGCCGCGAGTCTAGGGATAGAGTGGAACCCTCCGCCCTGTCCCGAACGCTCGCGGCTCGATGATTGGTATCTGGGGGCCCGCGCTGACTCACGTCAGTCCCCGCCCTCAATACCTTTCTTTCCCGAGCTGCATGAGGAGATTGCCCGGTCCTGGAAGTCCCCGTTGTCTTCCCGTGATCGGTCTGCAGTCTCCTCCGCCTTCTCCATCCTTGATGGGGCCGCGGCCAAAGGGTACACTGGGGTCCCCCAGGTTGAACGTTCTGTTGCGATGCAACTGTGTCCTCAGAGCGCTTCGACCTGGCGTGGCGATCCTAAGCACCCCTCCAAAGCCTGTCGATTCACATCAACCTTGGTGGCGAAATCGCACAGAGCTGCGGGGCAGGCTGCCGCCTCTTTGCATGCCATGGCGATCCTACAGGTCTACCAGGCCAGGATCCTCAGGGACATGCACAAGGGTGGAGTTGATCCGGGGCTCTTAAATGAGCTGCGTGCCGCCACCGACCTCGCTCTCCGGGCGACGAAGGTGACCGCACGCTCCCTGGGTCAAGTGATGTCCACAAATGTGGTCCAGGAGCGACATTTGTGGCTAAACCTGGCCGATATGCGGGACACCGAGCGGACACGTTTCCTCGATGCCCCCATATCCCAGGCTGGCCTCTTCGGCGGAACGGTTGAAAACTTTGCCCAACAGTTTTCAACCGCCCAGAAGCAGACTGAGGCTCTCAAACATGTACTGCCCCGGCGGCCAGCTGCTGCCTCCACCCAGCCGCCGGCACAGTCGCCTCAGCCTGCTCGCCGCCGAGGACGCCCTCCTAAGGCTCCCGCCCCTCCCACCCGGTCCCAGCAGCAGCCTTCACCCGGGCCGGGTCGCGGAGGAAGCCGTAGGAAGGCGTCCAAGTCCCCTCAGGCCGCCCTGCGCCCGCTAAACGCCAGGCCAAGCGGCGCTCCTGAGACGGACGGCTCAGGGATGGGAAATTCTTTCCAGGAGATGGTAGCAGGACCACTCCTTCCCCCGGTGGAGGGCCGGGGGAGAATCCTTTGTTTAGCTGCTGGCCCCCGGGTCAGCAGCACCCTATTACGGTCAAAGAAAGAATTAACACTCCCATCCCTGAGCCCCCAGAGTCTGGCGATGCCAGTGCGCGCCACCCACGGGTCCCGCCACTCGCATCCCACTCTGTCGCCAGCACCCTGGCAGAGCAGACCCCAGTGGAACGCGCGTCCTTCCCTGGTCTCCTCTGTCAGGACGCAGCCGTTAACCGCACCCCCACACCGGAACGCCCAACAGCCTCCCTTGTCCGGGTCGGTAACGCTGCATCGCTGCCCCACATCGGGTACGTCTGTAGTCCGAATGACCCCGCTCGTACAGTCCCTGGGAGCCTGGCTTCAGATTCCAGGGCTGTCCGGCTGGGTCGAGAAGACGATCAGGCGCGGCTACGCGATTCAGTTCGCGTAGGTTCCTCCCTGTTTCCGGGGAGTCCGCTTTACTATGGTCGGGGCCAATGCCCCTGTCATGCGAGCGGAGGTTGCCACCCTACTGGCGAAGGGTGCGATCGAACCTGTCCCTCCAGCCGAGATGAAGTCCGGGTTCTACAGCCCCTACTTCATTGTACCCAAAAAGACCGGTGGGTTGAGACCAATCCTGGACCTGCGCATCTTGAACCGTTACCTTCACAAGTTTCCGTTCAAGATGACAGCGAAACGTCTTTTCGAATGCGTTCGTCCCGACGATTGGTTTGCAGCGATCGACCTGAAGGACGCCTACTTTCATGTCTCCATCTTACCTCGACACAGACCGTTCCTACGGTTTGCTTTCGAGGGGCGGGCATACCAGTACGCGGTCCTCCCATTCGGGCTATCTCTGTCCCCTCGCGTCTTTACGAAGATTGCCGAGGCAGCCCTTGCGCCCCTTCGGCAGCACGGGGTTCGTATCCTGAACTACCTCGACGACTAGCTCATACTGAGTCACTCTCGAGAGCAGGTTTGCTAACACAGAGATCTGGTTCTCCACCACTTAGCCTGTCTGGGCCTTCGGGTCAACTGGGAGAAGAGCAAACTCTGCCCAGTGCAGAGGATCTCTTTTCTCGGTATGGAGATCGACTCGGTCGCCATGTGCGTGCAGCTTACGAGCGAGCGCGCACAGTCTCTGCTGACTTGCCTCCGTCAAATCGAGAGCAAGAGTGCGGTTCCACTGAAACATTTTCAGAGGCTCCTGGGGCATATGGCATCGGTAGCCGCGGTAACGCCGCTCGGTTTGCTACATATGAGACCGCTTCAGCACTGGCTTCGCGATCGAGTCCCGAGATGGGCATGGCGGTCTGGCACGCTCCAGGTCCAAGTGACCCGGGCCTGCTTACAGACACTCACTCCGTGGTCGAACCTCAGCTTTCTACGGGCCGGAGTGTCCTTAGAACGAGTTTCCAGGCATGTTGTTGTATCAACAGATGCCTCCGCCACGGGCTGGGGTGCCATGTGCAATGGACAAGCAGCCGCGGGCTCCTGGACAGGACCCCAGCGCCTTCTGCATGTCAATTGCCTCGAGTTGCTGGCAGTACGGTTCGCCCTGCACCGCTTCCGAGCGTTGCTGAGGGGTCAACACGTACTTGTCCGGACAGACAACATGGCCACAGTAGCGTACATCAACCACCAGGGCGGTCTACGCTCCCGCTGTATGTCTCAACTCGCCCGCCATCTCGTCTTATGGAGTCAGAAGCACCTGAGGTCCCTTCGTGCTATCCACATCCCGGGGGTCCTGAACCGTGCAGCCGACGAGCTCTCACGGGTTCAGCCACTTCCTGGAGAATGGAGACTCCATCCCCAGACGGTCCAGCTGATTGGGGAACAGTTCGGCGACGCACAGGTAGATCTGTTTGCCTCCCAAGACTCTTCCCACTGCAGCCTGTATTATTGCCTGACCGAGGGCACGCTCGGCACGGATGCACTGGCGCACAGCTGGCCCCAGGGCCTACGCTTATATGCGTTTCCCCCAGTGAGCCTTCTCGCACGAGTTCTGTGCAAGATCAGGGAGGACAAGGAGCAGGTCATGTTGGTCGCCCCGTATTGGCACGGCCAGACCTGGTTCTCAGAACTGCTACTCCTTGCGACAGCCCCTCCCTGGCCTATTCCTCTGAGACCGGACCTCCTCTCTCAGAGACGGGGCACCCTCTGGCACCCGCGCCCAGCGCTCTGGAAGCTCCACGTGTGGCTTCTGGACGGGGCGCGGCAGGTTTGAGTGGCCTGCCACCTACGGTGGCCGCCACCATCACTTCCGCTAGGGCAGAGTCTACACGACACCTCTATGCGTTGAAGTGGAACCTCTTCGTCACCTGGTGCTCTTCCCGCCAAGAAGACCCCTGGAAATGCCCGATCGGGTCCGTGCTTGAGTTTCTCCAAGAGGGGCTGGAGCGAAGGCTGTCTCCCTCCACCCTCAAAGTATATGTGGCCGCTATATCTGCCCACCACGATCTCTTGGAGAACAAGAAGGTAAGTCAGCACGACCTGGTCATTAGGTTCCTGAGGGGGGCGAGGAGACTGAATCCTCCTCGCTCTCCTCTCGTTCCCTCTTGGGACCTCTCAGTAGTCCTAAGTGCTCTGCAGAGGCCTCCCTTTGAGCCTTTGCGGTCGGTCGATATTAAGTTCCTGTCGATGAAGACGGCTCTGCTGACCGCATTGGCCTCTCTTAAGAGGGTCGGGGACCTACAGGCATTTTCGGTTGACGAAGCGTGCCTAGAATTCGGGCCGGCTAACTCTCACGTGACCTTGAGACCCCGGCCTGGATATGTGCCCAAGGTTCCTACCACTCCCTTCAGAGATCAGGTAGTGAACCTGCAAGCGCTGCCTTTGGAGGAGGCAGACCCAGCCTTGGCATTGCTCTGTCCAGTACGCGCTCTCCGCGCTTACGTAGACATGACGCAGTGTTTCAGGACCTCAGACCAGCTCTTTGTCTGTTATGGTGGAGAGCGGAAGGGAAGTGCTCTCTCAAAGCAGAGGTTGTCTCACTGGATAGTAGACACCATTGTTTTGGCTTACCAGCAGCAAGGTAGACCATGTCCCCTTGGTGTGAGGGCACACTCCACCCGGAGTGTGGCCTCCTCTTGGGCTCTAGCGCATGGCGCCTCGCTAACAGACATCTGCAGAGCTGCAGGCTGGGCGACACCCAACACATTCGCCAGATTCTATAATCTCCGAGTGGAGCCAGTGTCCGATTATGTACTCGCCCCCCCGAGGGGCCGGTAATGGACCAGGCTTAGGTGTCTTCGCTTGCTCGCCACTCCACTCCACGGACTGGATACGTGCGATATTTTCCTCAGGTGAGCTCCCCGAGAGCCCTGAGCTCCTCCAGCACTGTCGACGCCGACATCAGTTCAGTCTGCCCTCTCGAGCCCAGACCCTCATGTCCGGCCAGGTGCCCCGTGTGCATGGTTCCCTCCGGCGACCCCCACACGAGTATTTCCACCATAAGCCTCCTCAGTGAGCAGGTGTCTTTCCCTTGGCAAGCCCTGCCACCCCTAGGGTTAAAAATCCACCTTCGGCTGGTACCCTAGAGTTCTTCCATATGCAGCCCACAGCGGGTCATATGTGTACTCTCTAAGTCCTCCCCACGGGTAGTCATCTTTGGCATTCCCTCACTGGGATATGCTTCCCAGTGTACCTTGGTAATCCTGTGATAAGTGGGAGTCCTACGGCCTTAAGTGGCGGGATCTCACACTTACGCAGGGCACTGGACGACAGCTGAGTGGCGCGGTTATATTGGAACCCCCATTCGTCAGTCACTGACGTACGTCGGAGTGACTGAACGAAAGGGAACGTCTCGGTTACGTATGTAACCCTCGTTCCCTGAGGAGGGAACGGAGACGTACGTTCCTCAGCCACATCAGCTCTGCTGCTGGAACGCGGAGTTCAGATCTTGGCTCCGCAGCAGATACATAATGCGATGTTGGCACCGTACTTCCTTATATACCCACGCGGTGGGGCGGAGTTACGTATGCAAATTCCGCATTGCCCATGGCATTGGCACGCCATTGGGCGCTGTTAAACACCTCGAAGGTAATTGGCTTCTAGGCGAAACCCCCATTCGTCAGTCACTGACGTACGTCTCCGTTCCCTCCTCAGGGAACGAGGGTTACATACGTAACCGAGACGTTGTCAGACAGATGTTAAAAAGTTATTATTATTATTTTTTTTACAAGGATCATTGTCAAGGTTATTTCAGCTCAACACATGCCAGTGAGCACTAGGTGTCGCCGTAGAGACGATTGATTCAAAGCTTCGAAACTTAACTAACGAGGGTAACCAAGGAAACAGACAAGTGGCGGGAAACTAAGACAAAGGAGCATGTGATAGAATCAAAACACAACTGAAAGCTCAAACAAACGACAGACATGTGACAAGGGCTAAATCATAACATTTTAAGAAGAACACTATGCAAACATACTAGTTTCATTACATTTCAAACTGCTTCGGCAATGTGGATGAATGCATGTGCATTTAATTGCATTATTTTAATGTTATGTTTTTTTGTTGTTTTTTTTTACCTACTGTAAAACCTACGCCGTTGAGACGGGGATGTGGACATGTCCGCATTCAAGCATTACAGTGGGCTCAAACAGCTCACTCCATTTACAACAGATTTGTTTCACAAACAACTCACAGTTGTGACCTAAATATCATTCACAATAATCAATCCTACAATTCGACTTAAGTTACATTTTGAGTCAGACTTGTGAATTGAGTTAACTGGAGACTTGCTCTGAACTGATCACTGAATCAGTGAGTTGTTGACTCGAGAACAGCTGCAATCAGGGGCCCGTTTCAATAAGAAGCACTGCATGAAAAGTGGGATTTTCGTCAGTATGTGGCACTGTAGATTGCCGTGGAACTTCAGGTTTACGACTGTGCACGGCAATTTGCAGGCAACACCGAAAACTGCCGGAAATTGCCGGAAATTGCCGGAAATTGACGTGGGCCTTGCTTGGCAGTTGTCCCCCCATGACCCCCCCTCCCCTTAATTCTAGGGGAGGCTTTATCATGTAAATGAACATGCTGTGAGCTACACAAATGCAAATCAGAGTAGCAGCAGGGGGAGTTTTATCTAGGTTCTGAATTTTTTTAACTAAAACAAGTTTAAAGTTTAAGTTAAAATGTTAACTTAACATTTAAAAAAAAAAAAAATACAGGACAGCAGTTCATGTCTTCAACCTTTAGAGAGGTTATGTGATGCAACAAGACAATGAACCAAAGCACACAAATAAATCAAGTAAAGCATACAGTTTACATACCAAAATTAATTTTTCCACCCTGCACTGTGAATGATTTCTAAATGGCTATTAATCATAAATGTGAAAAGTACAAGTTTGTGTGTTAATAGTTAAGTCAGATTGTGTTTTTCTGTAATTGTCATTTAAATTGAGCTCACACCACATTTTATGAATTATCAATGCAGATTTTCAAGAGGTGGTTTCCTGGACAGGCTTTAAATTATGCCAAGAGTAGGCCTTAATCTAGTTAATCGTGAGTTAAAAAATTGTTGCCTGGAACAAAGATTAAGCACAGATTACTAACACCTGGACTATGAGTCCTGAACTAAAATAAACTGGATTCATTTACAGTTTTATCTAATTGCTTACGCACAATTTCTGAAAATATGGCTCCATTTCTTGTAACTCTACACACAAAACACACAACATGCAAAACATCAGACATCGCTTGCAAAAGCAACACTTTGTGCAAAACTATTTTAACTCTTCCAAAAATGTTGTTTTTGCATATATCTAACTACACACAAATATGCACAACTGAGGAATTTTACAGTTGAACTGAAATCAACTGAACTGAATCAACACTGAAGTCACTTGAGCTGAATATTGACACTATATTGGCTTGTTAGAGCCGGTTTACAGCAGAATTTGTTTTGAACTTGTTACTGAAGCTGCTATGAAACAATATATTTTGTTGTATGCATATTCTTTCTTTCTCAAACCTTAGTTTTGATTTCTAAGTGATCAATTTATGTATAAGTGTTTTCACACATGATCATTGGCTGTATGGGTCCTCAGTAAATTAATGTGGCATTTAAATGGCAAAAGTTATTCTTGTCTCTATAACTTATGGCTTCCTAAAGACACGTTTATGGGTAAATAAAATATTAATAATATAAATAAAATGAATATCAAAACATATTTTAAATATAATGAAGTCATTTTATTATAGCACTCATCAGATGTTCCTGGAAAAAAAACAGAGACAGAACAGTATAAACAAACTATACAACAAATTAAACACCAAATTACAAAAACATTATTATGTGAAAGTGAATAACATTACTATAAAACATAAATTATTACAACATAAATTATATATTTATTATTATTATTATTGGGGTTTACATTTATAATGAGCCAGGGTGACCAATAATGATTGGTTTGCAGTGATCTGCCAACCAATCACGAGGGATTTTTCTTGTTTAAATGTAGTGGCTTCAGCCAATACTGAGTGAGTAAATTCAAGTCTGGCCGTTGACTCTCTGGTTTCGCTGCTATTCATATGCAAATTAGAGGCGTCGCACCTCCGCGCGGTCTCTCAGCGGGGGGCTCTCCACCTACGTCATGGTTCGTTTACGACAATTTGTGGCACAGACGAACGCGACGTTCGCTGCCTCTAAATTGTCGAAAACTGCCGAAAATTAGGGAGATTTCCGGGAGTCTACAGGCGTTTACGGGGTCGAAAATCCCACTTTTCATGCAGTGAAGGTTCAACCAACTCTGAATTCAAACTTGAACTCTGAGTTGAACTACCCTAAGATGGGAAACTCTGAGTTTTGGGTTTCAGAACAGCTCAATTGAGGTAGTTCAATCAACTCTGAGTAGACTGACTCAGAGTTAAGCGTGTGCACTGCGCCACCGCTCCCACCATGCGCTGCTTGTAGGGCACCAAGTGCTGAGGGGGCACCGCAAGAAGAGCCACAAAAACATAATTTAATCAGGTAATACTTTAAACATAAAAGGTTCATGGGTTTAGGTTTCATGACTTTACAAACATTTGACATTAAATAATGTCTCTTTCAATGTGCAGCAGCTTTTTCCACATAGTCTAATGCTCTTTTCACATAAATAAAAGTTACCTGTAACCTGTTACATTTCTTAATTAGGGTAGTAAAATTAACATTTGACTTCTACTCAGGCCAGCCAACAGCAATAAAGGATGGGCTCGCAAAACACCAGCACCACTGACAGATGAAGAGGAGATGGAGGAAGAATATTATCATCCAACAGGAAAAAGAATAAAGTATTTTATTTGTAAGAAAATAAAGATGACCATAGAAATTGTGAATAATTTGTGTTTATTTTAACAGCTGTGGTGGTGGTGGTCACGGCATATATCTCAGACTACCGTTTGGTATCCTTCCATTCCATACAGTAATCCGTTTTCAGAAAGTGTGATGATGGGAATATACATGTCATCAATGCGTCCAACCACTGGAAATATGTAAAGATTCTTAAGAAACTAATTTCAGTGATTTTTTTCTTATTTTGCAAATTATCTGCCAGATGGGGTGAGAAAAATAATCTTGTTTCTGTTTGCATTAGGATTATTTTTCTTAGCCAAGTGGCAGATAATTTTTTCTTGTTTTAAGAAAAATGTGCTTACTTTAACTTTTTAACACTGTAAAGCTGCTTTGAAACAATCTGCATTGTTAAAAGCGCTACATAAATAAGGTTGACTTGACTTGACTTGACTTCTTTAGATTTTAGATTTAGATTTAATTTATAACTTTTAGATAGTTGTACTTGAAATAAGACACAAATACTAAAAAGCATTTGTACAGCGTGAATGAATGAATGAATTAAGTATTTAAACACTGCTGATGCTTTAAAAAGTTGGAGGAGACCAAAATAAACTCTGGTTTAAACAAAGAAAACCTGTTCCAGACCAGGGGTCCGTTCTTCGTACCTCGCTTAATACATCTGAGATGATTTGACAGATCCCAGATCGTTTCATCGTGATAACTGATGTCTGGCTAATTTGGTTCTTCAAACGAATTTGCGGATTGGATTTAAATATCTGGATTAAATGATCCAAGATCACTACGCGTTCTTGTTTTCCCTGAAGAGGGCAGATGCATCGATACTCGAAACCATGATCAGCAATGCAGCGATTGGCTGGTGTCAAGACAGCAACGTAATGACATCATATAATTAAAAAAGCCACCTGGCAAAAAACTTGGCAAATTACACCAAAAAAAACCCACGAATATCTGGACCTTTATAAGGAAACAGCTAAACGACCAAACCAACATAAAAGTTATTGATCAATGATACATTTTTTTTTTTTTTACATGATTACCAATTATTTATATTCACGATTTTATACAGTACTTGTATACCCTTTAAATTTTTATTTCAATGTTGTAATTAAATTTTTAATTCAATTTGAAGCAGATTTGTAACGTGACAGTATTAAAGTTTCTTAAGGGTCAAGATCAAATTATCTGCATCTCCAAGTGGCTGTGTCTATAGTATTATACTCAACATTATAATATTATATACATTCTCATATACATATACAATTTAAAATTTTTATATTATTTATATTTATATTTATTATTATTGCCCCTGGTTCAGTAATAAACTCTTGTAATAAAGTAGCAGTGATGGGACAGATTTTAAGTATCACCTCAAGATGCAATCTAATCCTGTTTACATGAAATAAGCCTGCTCGCGAGCAGGTTTAAGTTTACGGACCTGTTGCTATGACAGCAAGTCCAGGATGAGCGTTGAAGAACCAATTAATCCAAGATCATGCCAAATCGTCAACAATCAAATCCAGCTAACTGAGTTAGCGAGGTACGAAGAACAGGCCCCAGGTTAGGTTCACAGAGTAAGTTACCCTGGTAACTGACTCTGAGTATAAGTTATCTCTCTTTCAGAAACTGGCTTGACTTACCCTGCTTTCTCGGGTTTGACATACCTCCCATTCTGAAACAGAAAACCCAGAGCTCATTTTAGGGTTAACATACTTAGAGTTTTCACATAACCTCCTTTCTGAAACGGGCACCTGATCAGTCCAATTAGTGAATGTATCATTGATTTGTGAACCGATTAAACAGGTTCACAGGCAATAATTGAAGTTTACGAATCAGACATTGCTATTGCGTCTTGGAGCGGGTGACGATTTCTTCAAAAAGAATAACGAGTAACAATATGTTTTTATGAAATGTAGTGGAGTAAAAAGTACGACATTATGCTTTGGAATGTAATGAATTCAAGTAAAGTTTCTCAAAATAAAAATACTCCAGTAAAGTACAGATACTTAAAAAATGTGCTTAAGTACAGTAACAAAATAAAAACACTTTGTTACAGTCCACCATTACTCTTTCCTCAAGTTCTCAGTATCAGACTTGCCCATATGTATAGAGTCTTGTGTATTTAAATGTTTTATGAACATCCACTCTATTAATCAATATGGTATAACATAAACATCATAGTTTTCACCTTGGACATATTTATAGGCATTTGGCTGGTCAAATTTAGCTGTTTGAAACTCTGTCCCATCTCAACCCAGATGAGTTCACAGTTCCATTAGGAGGATTGTCCAGTTTTCAGCTGTAAGTGTGCAGATGGGAGACATCCTTTCCTCATGACGATGAAAAACTTCTGTTGTCTGTTCTTTGTCATTCATTCAGATCTCCTTCAGTACCGTCAGTCTGTCTTAAATCTTTCAAAAGACGGCTAGCAGTCACGTCTGAGTGGAAAAGACACGTTTTAGGGGATGCTTCCCAATTGTCCTGCAGATTATCCTTGTCTGGGCACATCTGGTGAACATTCAGCCATGTTGGCACTGCCATTTAACAGAATGACAAGCACTTCAAATCATTCAATAATTCTGGCATGCTAGTAGTCCAAATAAAACATATTAGTCAATCAGTGCCAGACACAGTGGAGGGTAAATGTGAGCTCAGTGCACAATCAATGGCATAAACCTCAGCGTTAAAGGAAGAGTTCAACCAAAAAATGAACAATTCTGTTATTATTCATTCACCCTCATGTCATTCCAAACCTATGACTTTTCTTTTTTTCTTTTTTATAACTGTGCTGGTCTCTTGTTTCCATGAAGACAGTATCATTAGCTATTCATTTACAGGAGATATGGAAAGAAATTACCAGGTTCCAAGACGGCATATCAACTAGGTTACTTTCTTAACCCTCCTATGTTGCATGTATCATTGGAGTTAAATGTGGTGTTGGTGTTCCAAGGGCAATTTTTTATAACCAACAAAAGCCTTTCTTCTGGCACAGACTCCCACAGCACACATCTGGTTTTCTGCCATTGTGTGCCAGTCATGCGTTTTGAGCATTTGTATTAAAATGTAAACCTCAGGGCACATGCTGCCTTGAATGATGCACTATTCCATAAATAAATAGTCTTCTATATGGAAACTTAAAACAGAAATGCAGTATTCCTCCGGGGATAATTTAAAAACCATTACGTAGCCTAATTAATGACATCAATAATTGTCATATCTTACTTTAACCCAACTGCACCTATAATTGATCCATTCATAAGAGTCTACAGGAAATGGGGCATGATGGGTTTGTAAACCCCCGAGAGCTTCATTACACCATAATTATTATCACTTTGCAGTGAATGGAAAGAGCTGACATATTTGACTATTATTCATAGTGGTAACCTTTTTCAATAATTGCATTCCAACATATATCTTAATGTGAAATAAGTGTGTATGCTGAGTTGGTAATTACATCGCAGTATAATGAGCTTCCCTGATGTGTTGTACACATACACTAATGCCACATCACATCCATAGGATAAGTCCAATAAACTTTAAAGGTTGAAGGACTCTCAGCTTTAGTTGAAATCCATATGAACCCTATTCCTGTAATAATTCTGTACATTTACTAAACACGAGCTCATTTCATTAATGAAACAGATTTATAAAATCTCCAAGCTATTTCCTGAAAACATCAAAATGTGTAAACATATTATTGACGATGGTAATGCTTATCCTAAATTGTAAACCCATAAAAGCATTCTTGTTTACATAACAAAAATCTGTTTTTTATTGCACTAAACAGCTTCTATTCTCCAGTTGAATATATAGATGTGAAATCTATATATTCAGGGCTATTCAGGGCTACAGATTTATCTCTCCGGGCCACCAAGAAGACAGCCAAGTCAGAGGCTCTGTGGCCACACAGAGGCACTTATGGTTAAATCTGTCAGGCATAAAAGATAAAGACAAAAGCTTTCCTCTGGACAACCCGTTCTCCCCTCTTGGGCTTTTCAGCGACGCTGTCACCTCAGTCATCAAGAGGTTTCAGGAGGCGGCATTCCAGAAGTTTATTCCTTGCCACTCTCAGGTCTCTGAGCAGTGGTTTCAGTAGGCCCTTTTTAGGTGGGATTCAGCCCCCCTAAATTTATACCCAGCCCCCCTAAAATATTCTGATTAGCTCTGTAATATGTTCACAAATTTTTGGTCATCTTAGTCCCCTTTAAAACGTTTAAATTGGCAGCATGCTTTGGCTCCTCCCCCTCTTTTAGTCTGTGTCATTCAGAGCGTTCTTCAGTTGCTGTATCGGCAATTTGGCACAGTGCCACGCCGCCAGCGTCAGAAGCAGAGGACAAGGTGTGTGCGTTTATTGATAGACTGTAATGATATCTGCATCTGTGCAGTTCTTTGTCATAAATGCAGTTTACGTAATGTAATGCAGGAATAATACAAGATGGTTTCTCATCCACTGTAAAGTTTTCGCTGCATTCAAACCTCATCACTATTGTTTTTCTCCAGCGAAAATATAGCGCTTCACATTTATGAAGACATACTTCGGTAAATGTTATCTTTGTTTGAAAATGTACATTTAAAAAAAAAAAAAATCATTAATGGATGTGGCATTAGATTAACATGCAGTCATGCACAGAAATACTTTTAAAACAGAATCAGTGACATGATACAGCACTCATTCAAAAACATCTTATCAGAGTAAATGACAGCGACAGAGAGACATCATGTGTACTTATTTCGCTAAATAATGACCCAGTTGCTGATTGTGACATATATTTATTAGCCTTAGAAAATATATTTGTGTTTTTTTTATGTCACTTTGAATTGTAGAAGTGGCAAATAGATAGATGTGCTGTTACTCTTTTAAATAGAAAAAAAGGAATGGTTTAATATAGGGCATATTAAACATATTGCCTATCTAGACAGCTACAGGAACATAAAGTTTGTCTATATTCTAAATAAATATGAATGAATATTATTTTGATTAGTTAAAATTATTTAAAATTAAATCATTATTCAGGGATTGACGTGATGTAGTGCAGAACCTACTGTATATGTTCCTGCTTATTTTAGTATATATTAATGCCCGGTTTCACAGACAAGGCTTAAACCTAATCCCTGACTAAAATGCATGTTTGAGTTGTCTTAACTGAAAGCAACTTTCAACTGACATACCTTAAAATATGCCAGTGCCATTGTTTTGTCTCAAGATGCACACAAGTATTTTTTTTCCCCTAAGGCACATAAAAGTGTCCTAATTTGACTATGGCCTAATCCTGGCATAATACAAACTGTGTCTGTGAATCATTTTTATAAAATCATACCCCCCAATATTAAAACCCTAGAAATGCCCCTGTTTCTCTCTCAGCCGTCTACGAGCTCCTCGCATTGGGCGCAAAATTCGCAGAGCTTTGCTTCCCATATTCCCCCGAAGAAAGACTGGTGATCAGGGAGGCGCACACAGCCGAAGTGTCAGGCTTCTGAGGGCAGTCCCCTCCAAGGGGAAGTGGTCAACACCTCATTATACGGTACCCATTTCCCCTCTGTGCCCTCAGGGGTCCTTTCTGCCAACCCCGCCACTTCGTGTGCTTCAGGGTGAGCCCATATCCCAGTGTCCACCCAGAAAAGTAGCGGCACTAGGATGCTCGCCCCCTCTGAGGTGTGTCTCAGAGCAGTCATTTTGGCTGTTCCCTGCCAGTTTGCGAGTTTAGGGCACCGAATTGGTTGTTAAAGTAATACCAGAGGCCAGTCTCGAGAGACTGGTTCTCTTAGTAGATGTTCTGTCAGCATGGAAACTATTGCTCACAGTAGAAAAGGGTTACAAAATTCAGTTTGCATCTCGCCCTCCCAGGTTCTATCTACAGTGGTAGGCCCCGAGCAGGCTCTGGTTATGGAGCAGGAGGTAATTGCTCTGCTGGGAAATGGGGTCCATAGGACATGATTCTCCTCCCAATAGGGAGTCCGGGTTCTACAGCCAGTACTTTATTGTTCTGAAAAAGGAAGTTCAAGATGCATATTGTAAAGCAAATTGTGTCTTAAATCAGGTCAGAAGACTGGTTTGTCATGACTTTCACATATCCATCCTTCCACAACATAGGAAGTTCCTGAGGTTGACTTTTGGGGGTGAAGCGTACCAATATCGGGTTCTTCCTTTTGGCGATACCTTTCATCCCTACTGTACATGAGGCCCCTGCAGTGGTGGCTCAAAACCAGGGAGTTTTCCCTGAGGGGAAACTCGCTTTGCATGATCAAGGTCATGTGGCGATGCCTACGTGCCTTAGTTATGTGGTTTCTTTGGTTTCTTTCCCAAGGCCCTGTGCTGATGGCTCCTTGTCATTGCGTAACGCTAATGATGAATGCATCCCTCACAGGCTGGGGAGCGAACATGAGTGGTCACTCAGCTCAAGGTCTGTGGCAGGGCCATCATCTCTCTAGGCACATAAACTGCCTGGAAATGATGGCCGTGTCTCTAGCACTCAAACACGTCCTCCCAGACATCATGTGCTTGTTTGTAAAGACAACACATAAGTGGTCTCATAAACCATCAGGGGGGTCTGCGGTCACGTCCATTTATACAAGCTGGCTCACCAGAACCTCCTGTGGGCCCAAGGGAAGCCCCTATGGGAGAAGTTTGTTCGAGCAGAAATAGACCTGTTTGCATCCCATGTTTGAGATCTCATGTTTCAGATGACACACTGTCCATTGTGGTTCTCCTTCAGTCATCCAGCTCCTCTTGGGCTGGACACTATGGTGCAGACATGGCCGAGGCTGTGTCTGTAAACATTTCCCCCCAATCGGCTCCCGGGATTCTTGGAGAGAGTTTGCCGGGACGGGGCTTGTCTTCTGTAGCCCCGTTCTGGCCAGCCCGAGTCTGGTTCTCAGACTTTGTGTCCCTTCTTGACGGCTCTCCTTGGTAGATTCTGGTCAGGAGGGACCTGTCCCAGGCACAATCTTTCACCCTTGTCCAGAGTTATGGAAACTGTGGGATAGGCCCCTGAAGGGGACAGGTCTATCATTGACACAGGTCTTTCACCCGAGGTTGTTGAGACCATACTTCACTCCAGAGCTCCCTCCACAAGGAAACTGTATGCCCTGAAGTGGAGAGTATTCACTTCATGGTGCATGTCTGCCTGGGATTTAGCCATTGTACTGGAAGGCCTTGCTTTGGCTCCCTATGAGCCTATTGAAGAGGTTCCAGAAAATGTCCGAGCCTATTGAAGAGGTTCCAGAAAATGTCCTCACTCTGAAGACTGTGTTCCTCCTTGCCATCTCGTCTCTTAAAAGAATCAGAGACTTACAAGCCCTGCCAGATGCTCCTTTGTGCTTAAAATTTGCACCTGGCATGGTGAAAGCCTTTCTCCACCCTAGACCAGGTTATGTCCCTAAGGACCCCACTAATCACTAGGGGCCTATTGTGGGCCTATTGAGGACAGAAGCCCCCCCCCCCCCCCCTTCAAACATCATAACAGGAGAAGCTTAATCTGCTGTGACCGGTCACTGCATTAGATGCCTACGTCCACAGAGCTGCCCTCTGGTGAAAACCATACCAGTTTTTTGTCTGTTTTGGTTACCCAGGATAGAGTTCCCAGCATCCAAGTTGAGGATGAACAAGTGGGTAGTTGAGACTATTTCACTTACGTACAAGTCGGTCAGCCAGCCTTCACCTATGGCTGTCCGGGCCCACTCCACCAGGAGTACGGCTGCTTTAAAAGCTTTACTTTCGTGAGTTTCCCTTCAAGATATTTGTGATGTGGCAGGCTGATCCTCCCCGCACATGTTTGTGAGGTTCTATAACCTGGATTTGGGCTCCGGGGTCTCGGGTGCTTTCGTATTAGTGTGCACAATGATTTCACACGGACAGGCACTTGCTTGTATGGCAGCATGGGTATAAGGTTGACTGTCCCCTGCTCCTAAATTGAAATGCAGTTTGGAAGTCGCTTTCACTTTCAAATGTAAAAAATAAATAAATAAATAAATGGATGGAAGAGATATGTCAAAATGTTATGATCTCTTTTGGAAAGTAATTTTGTGCAAATGCTTGAATTTACTCTAATAAAAAAGATATTAACCTTAGTCCCTATCACTTACATTAAGTATAGCCTACGCAGCCATTGAAAACGAAGCATGATTATTTGTTCATACAGTTTTTGAGGTACTCCTGTAGACTGCTGTATGAAGAGAACAATTCGTGAGCCATTAAATCATAAAAGTTGTCAATCCCAAATGCCACCTGTGATCTTACCCAGAATCCTTCTGTTGTATTCATAGTGGAGTTGTGCAGTTACCTCATCTGTGGCATTATGTTGTTTTGAATTTTTGCCCTAGAGACATGTACTATAGTTCGTTTTTTAAAAGCACATGTTTTTTTTTCCCCCTACACAGTTCATTATGACTATATAAAAATTTCCCTAGGGGAGTCATTCACTATGGCATTAACCATTAAATCACACACTTGCGAATCAGTGACAACTTATAATTTGCAGTCTGGTCCCAAGCAGTACCCCAGCTTTCAAGTGAATTACTGTGATTCAATATTTATCTAAAAATGACAATTACAGCTATGATGTATGGTCATGGTATATTTAATGGTGTTAGAAAACTGGAATATATATGCTGTAGATTGTGGTTACTCTGTGCAGTTACTCTGATTAATATGGCTGTTATTCTGGCCCTGGTGGGCTTCAGGCAGAGTTGTAAATCCGAAGGCTAATTTATTGGTCACTTTGTGGTTCAGGAAATAACATTTGCTGTATAAAACTGTAAATGTAAGTTTACTGCAGGAGATAAATGGAGAGCTTTAACTCTAAAATGCCTCATTGCTGGTTATGTATGACTTCTCTGTTAAAGGATGAGATCTCTTTGTGATACAACGATTATAGTGTTATCGCAAACACATTATTCAGACAATGTTGTTGTCAGCACATAATAGCCAATATAAAGGCCTCATCTTCTATAATATGCATAACAAGGTACTCTAAGTTATACTGTGTGCTCATTAATGTTTGCATAAAACTATAACATACAATATTTTGTATGGTCCTGAAAAAAAGTGTTACTGTAAAAATTACTTCAAACTATTAACATAACAATTTTTTAGCAGACCAAAATAGTACTTTAAATGGAATCATGGCTTGAAAAGACATCTAATGTATATTGTACAGTATAATTGCAAATTGTAAGTTGAATATTGTATTGGGTTTACTCTATATTTGCGTTACATACAGTAGCTCTGTTAGTGTAGAAGCTTGTTTCTGCCATGGAATTTAAAAAAAAAAGTAATTGCATCATTTCATCTCATTTTTTCTTAGAATTGCAAGTTTATAACTTTATATGTTGTAATTACAAATTTATATCACAATTATGAGATGAAAAGAATTGTGAGAAATAAACTCGCAATTAAAAAAAAAAAATTCTGTTTATCTTGCTGATTCTGATTTTTCTCTCAGTTCCGAGTTTATATATCACAATTTTCTCTGATTTGTGAGATATAAACTCAGAATTGGGAGTTATAAAGTCTGAAATGGGAGATATACTGTAACCACTAAATTGTGAGAAAAAAGTCAGAATTGTGAGATAAAAAGTTGCAATTACCTTTTTATTTTTTATTCTGTGGCAGAAACATGCTTCCATATATGTTAAGAGTAAATATGAATAATTAATATAAAACAGACAGTCCCATCTCTAAATTCTGATAGAATGGTCAATGCTTAATGCCGTTCTAAAAATATATATTGTATGTTTACCTGTCTATTTTATTGAGCCAAGTTGCTATAGGCAACTGTAAACAATAAAGTCAATGAACCATATTAGTAGAAAAATTTATTATTTTGATTACTATTATTAATTAATGTAACATTAGACATTGGTGTTTTTTATCATTTTAATATACACTCTAAAAAAATGGTTCTTGGCTCGTAATCATAGGGGAACCTTTTTTAGTGCTATATAGCACCTTAGTCAAAGAACCGGTGAAGAACCTCTGAAGAACCGCTGAAGAACCACTGAGGCACCAAAATTGTTGCTATATAGCACTAAAAAAGGTTCCCCTATGATTACGAGCCAAGAACCATTTTTGGTGCCATATAGAACCTTTTTTTTTTTAGAGTGTATATTTTTTATATAAATTTAGTTAAAGTGCAAAGCCATGAATGGATTTGAAAATGAAAATGAAAATACTTTTATCATTTACTCACCCTCATGCCATTCTAAACCTGTCTGACCTTTCTTTTCTGCTACATAAAAAATAAGATATTTTTGGGCAAATTACTTCTCGCAAAACAGTAAAATAACAGAAAATACGGTAACACTCTATAGGGTTCAATTCTCGCTATTAACTTTGCTTATAAGCATGCAAATTTCTAGGATATTGGCTGTTTAATAGTACTTATTAAGCACATATTAATGCCTTATTCTGCAAGACTATACCCTTAATCCTACCCAATACCTAAACTTAAACGCTACGTTTATTGAAGCAAAAGTCATACTTAATGGTGAATTTGTGTTTCCCATACTAAAGTGTTACAGAAATACAAAATCATTACAATAGTTTAATGATATACAGTAGAAACAACTAATTACCCAGTAGCAGAGCCATATAAAAATTGTTTTATGTTGTGTAAGATTTCTTGTGACTATCAGATTACTATTTTCAAATGTTTGTTTGACTGGATAGAAAAAGATACAGGTAACATACCAACAAACCGTGAAATAAACTGTAATCGAGTAGAAGGTTCACAAATCCAACGAGGGAGGAGTTAATGAACAAAATAAATCATCTTGTCGTACACATGGTATTAATTTGCTAATTTTACCCCTTTTCCATGTATTTTGTGGTTTGCCGTCCAAAGTTCTGCCACCAGACATTTTTTCTCAGATTCAAAGGTCTGAGAACTGCACGCAATGTTGTGAGCTTACATATAGCATTACATGTGAATTGGTTAAAAGACAAGTCTTTTTAAGTGCAGTCCAAGAGAAGGGTTATTTGATAGCAGAACATCATAACTTGCAATGATTACTGCAGATATGTGACAATTTTTCTACATTATAAACTTACAGTAAAGCTTGATTTTCTCTGGTGGACCTGTACCTGACTTTACTGAATATTTTGTTTAAATGAGGCTGTTTCTGACAGCAGCTAGAACTGAAATAATGCAGGTGTGTGTTAATGTACTTTGTAATGAATGAAGGAAAACTTAACAAACATGCTATAGGTTGCTTATGCATTATCTTCTATATTTCACGCAATGCTTGGCACTCTGGTTTGAATACTTAAATTACAGTAGGTTCTATATGGTTCTAATGAGATGCAATTCCAATTTGGTTCTCATTCCAACTAATCATGTGTCGGGGAACAATACAATAAGTTTTAAATACGTTATATAACCAAATGCACTATAAATATATTGCAAAATGGACTAAAGTAATAATAAAGTCGACTAACATCTGTTAACACTGATGCAATTTTTTGTATTCAACTCTATTAATTTATTAAGTGGAGTGGAGTGGAGTGAAGTAAAGCATTTTTGTTATATGTACGCAGGACAGCAAATGCAGGTAGATTCTGTGATTTTTGCAGGATTGTGATATGAGGAATGTGCAAAGTAACATATTTTAGCAACTGTGTGAAAGTGAATAGCACCGGTATAAACATGAATATCTATCTGTACAATATATGTCACATGACTAAACATGCATCATCTTTTTGAAATACATGCGTTTTCACAGTTCACCCTACAACGTGAAAATGGCATTTTCAAAAAGCTTTGTTTTCGTTAATAAAAGCACTATCTAAGGCCAAAATGGTGAGAAAAAGATGTGTTTTCAAACAAAAGTGTATTAGTGTGGACAAGGCCTAACAATACATACACCAAAAGATGATAAACTTGAATGTATACAACTAAGCATGGGGTATATATATATATATATATATATATATATATATATATATATATATATATATATATATATATATATATATATATATATATATATATATATATATATATATATATATATATATATATATAATTAATATCAGGAATTATCAGGACCCAAGGAAACTATTAACAAGCCTAAACTGAAAGGAAACACAAACACATGAACGAAAACACACACACACACACACATGAGATTTCAAAAAAGCTAAAAATAAAAATGTGCATTTATATTTATGTGATTTTATGAGAGGACACTGAAGGTCAGTGGTGAAATCTGACATCATCTAAGTCAACAGAGGTGTTGCCAACCAAACCAACATAATATGTAATATGTGATGTCTACATTTTAGTCATGCTTAAATATATATATGATCCTTAAGTATATATGATTTCCACCAAATGTTGACCTGGTCAAGAACCACAGTAAAGCATGGCACATAAACTTGAAAGTTAAAAGTAGCTTGTAATTGAACAGTGAAGCCCAGCTGTTCTGGAGAAACTGGAGCCAAACCCCAAAACCCTAGAAAAATATATAAAATATCCATGTATATGAGGAAAGCACAGACTGTCTTCTATAGTGGAAGCCGGCTACAATTCAAAGCTAAACTGAATGATACAAGACCCCACAGGTACTGTATATTTTTACCTATGCTTTGTGGAGCAGGCAATTTATTGAGACAAAAAAACGAACAAACAATAAAAATAAACATACCCCCCCCCCCCCCATCTCTCTCTTTGCCTTTGTAAAAAAAAAAAAAAAAATTGGCTGAAATTGCTTATAGCATCTTTAACTTAAAGTACAGTGCACCCGGAAAGTATTCACAGCGCTTCACTTTTTCAACATTTTGTTATGTTACAGCCTGATTCCAAAATGGATTAAATTCATTATTTATAAATACAACATTCTACAAACAATACCCCATAATGACAACATGACAAAGTTTGTTTCAAATATTTGCAAATGTATTAAATATAAAAAACGAAATTACAAAATAAATCACATGTACATAATGCAGAGTTCACACTGCCCGATTTTAGGCCTGATTTTGACTCAGCTACAGGTTTTGCGAAATCGCAGACAAAAGCCCGAAATCATAGGCAAATCGGTGCTCGCTTATGACAATGTGCAGTGTGAATGATCAAAGACGCGATCAGAGAGAATCACTGATGAGTTGCCGACGCCCGTGAGATATTTGTCATGCTAAATATCTGGACCTGTCTGCGATTTAAACTCCTGCTGTGTGCAATGAGTTTTGACTGAAAAATATATTGGCAATGACGACAGCCAATGAGAGAGCAAGATACAGGGCAGCTGGAGGTTCGTGGAGGAGTTATAGACCAGAATATCAGCATTTTAATAGATGTATTTACAATTATATCAAACAGAAACAAACATCTCATTCATCTCAAATGTCACATCTCACGTGTGTTTGGTTGTGAAACGTAGTTTGCGCACCGGATAGAGTTGTCAGTGATTCTTCCTATTGTAAATTCATGCAGTGTGAAACCTCCTGTCGCCGATCCATCGGTCAGTGTGAACACAGCAGTGACTGAATGATACCCCAGATAGTAATGCAGTGTAAAAAGAGCAGTGATCCGACGAGTTTGAAAATTGTGCAATCTGAACTCTGCATAAGTATTCACAACCTTTGCCATGAAGTTCAAGGAATTGTCTGTAAACCTCCGAGACATGATTGTAGAGGGGAAGGGTACAGAAAAATGTCTGTAGCACTGAAGGCCCTAATGAGCACAGTGACCTCCATCATCCATAAATGGAAGAAGTTTGGAACAACCAGGACTCTTCCTAGAGCTGGCCACCCGGCCAAACTGAGCAGTCGGGAGAAGGGCCTTAGTCAGGGAGGTGACCAAGAACCCGATGGTCACTCTGACAGAGCTCCAGCGCCTCTCTGTGGAGAGAGAACCTTCCAGAAGAACAGCCATCTCTGCAGCACTACACCAATCAGGCCTGTAGGGTAGAGGGGCCAGACGGAAGCCACTCCGCAGTAAAAGGCACATAACAGCCCTTCTGGAGTTGGCCAGACCATGAAAAACAAAATTCTCTGGTCTGATGAAACAAAGATTGAACTCTTTGGCCTGAATGGCAAGCATTTTGTCAGGAGGAAACCAGGCACCGCTCATCACCTGGCCAATACCATCCCTACAGTGAAGCATGGTGGTGGCAGCATAATGCTGTGGGGATGTTTTTCAGCAACGACCCTAAGCACACAGCCAAGATAACAAAGGGCTACAGGACAACTCTGTGAATGTCCTTGAGTGGCCCAGCCAGAGCCCAGACTTGAACATCTCTGGAGAGATCTGAACATGGCTGTGCACCGACGCTCCCCATCCAACCTGACGGACTCTGAGAGGTCCTGCAAAGAAGAATGCGGAAAAACTGCCCAAAAATAGGTGTGCCAAGCTTGTAGCATCATACTCAAAAAGACTTGAGGCTGTAATTCTGCCCTACAAAGGCTAAGTGCAGTAACTACGCAAACACTGAAACTGAGAAAAATGGCTTTAAAGTTTTTACACCAGCCAGTCAAACATGTTGTGGGTAGATTAGTGGTAATGCATTCATGTATTGCCTTCTTAGGAAGAAATTTTTTATAGATAAAAACCATGACCACCGATGTGATTTTTGACCGCCAAAATGCAGATACTGCACTCTGCCTTTGGATGACCTTAAACAACTAAAACATTATTGCAAAGGCAAAGTGCAGTATCTACAAACTAAATGTGTTCATCCAACTTTTTTTCATGCTTCTTAATACATGTTTATAGTAATAATAAACTTTATAAAATACAGAATTTTCATTTTCGGTTGAACTGTCCCTTTAATATGGCCATACATCATTTCCTAGAATTAGAGGTTAGAGAGTAAGTTAACTTACGAATTTCTTCTCCCTTTAGCCTAACTTCTAAGCTATTCTCAAACATGTACATTTCCTGTTTATGCTATCTACACCCTTAAAGCTATAATTAATAATTAAAATATAATTATTATGTATTCTTAGCTAGTCTATCTGTGAAATCTAAAAAACTGATTGGCACTTTTTTTTGTATATTAAGTAGCCTACGAAATTAGTGCGTGAAAATAGAGTACTTTCAGTACATTATGCAAGTGTACTTTTTCACCTAGTGTGCTTGCTGTCGGCCCGGCTGCGCTCGTCCGTTTGTCACCTGCTGACTGTCGCCGCTAACTTTTAGAGTAACTTTGTCTTACAAGATAACTTTACCAGACCCAGCTAACTTTTGAAGGAGTAACCCCTGTCAATACAATTGGATTAGCTGCCTGAAACGGAGAGATGTCCGAATCAACAAACACCAACGTGATTAAATCGGATTATCTTTACGTTGTCCGAGGATATTGCCTTTAATAGAGCAGCACAGGTTAGTCAAAATTTGCTAGCGGCTGGCTAGTCAATGTTAACTGAATATAAAGCTGTCAGTTGCCTTACTATGAGTTATTATTATCTTCCTTACCAGTCTTTGAATATTTGCGTTTTAACGCGAGTTCAAACATCATATGGCTGCGGGATTGTTTCTGTGTGTTACGATCGGGGCAAACCGCATAAGTTACAATCCCCATTGTGACAAGGCTGAAACCGCAGTATCTGCTGTGTCAAGAACAGGGAAACAAAGCTAGAACGCAATAACATCACTTACTGCGGTTTGCCTTGGTATTGGCTTGAATTTTGTAGTTACTGCAATTTTGACACGCTCGTTTCTCTAAAACTGGACAAAATTGAACCAGCAAAATTTGTCACAAGACAGAACAGATGTCACAAAGCCCATTTCAAGTCTTAACTCAATTTTGACCAAATGTGTAGTTACTGCGCTTTGCCTTTGGACGGCAGAATTGGTCACAAAGGTGCTTCAACAAAGTATTGAACAAAGGCTGTGAAAACTTATGTACATGTGATTTCTTATTTATTTTTTTATAAATTTGCAAAGATTTCAAACAAACTTCTTGCACGTAAAAAGGCATCCATTTGACATATTTTAAATTATGAGATACAATCATGATCATGACCATGACATAAAATGTCAGAATTATTAAATAAATATTTTAAGAATTTTCATCTCATAATTATGATCTTTTATGTCATAATTATGATTTAGCAAACCCCCCCAAAAAATCATAATTTGCTCACCCTCATGTCATTTCAAACCTGTATTAGGATTGGGACTGTAGGACTGTATTGGGAGCTGCTCTGTTGCGGAGCGCAAGGCACTGCAGCGGGTGGTGAAAACTGCCCAGCGCATCACAGGGACTCCACTGCCTGCCATCGAGCACATCCAGAGGAAACGCTGCCTGCATCGAGCTCGCAGCATCCTCAAGGACTCCTCTCACCCAGCCCACAGACTGTTTTCTCTCCTGCCCTCCGGCAGGCGTTTCAGGATCCACCGGACCAGGACCAGCAGACTAAAGAACAGTTTTTTTCCCCAGAGCTGTCTCTTTATTGAACTCAAACCCCCGTTGATCCACTTACCTCATAAACTGATAACTCTCCTACCTCACATCTTCCTTCACTTTGTTATTTGCACTACCGACTGTTTATCACAGTAACAACTGTTTACATATGCATCTTGCACTGCCATATCTTAACTGGATTATGCTCATTTGCACTGCCGACTGTATTTATAGTACCAATGTTTACATTTGCATTTTTGCACTGTACTTCTAAATGTAATATGCAACCACTTTCCACTGCACTTTACACTTTTTTTTCCGGATAGCTCTGTCCATAATTTATTGCACTACCCTAATCCACTGCTATTCCTCATATTAGCCTAACATATTATTGTATACCTCTATCTGTAAAATTCTGTTTATAGTAATAGCCATCTGTATATTGTATTCATAGTACATATTCACCTGTAAATTCTGTTTATAGTAATAGCCATCTGTATATTTATTCACTGTACATATTCACCTGTAAATTCAGTTCTGTTTATAGTAATAACGTCTCTCTATTTATACATATTTATATATATTCAGTACATATCCATGTCCTGCACTTACGCATCCATTGTATATCCTGCACTTGCTGCTATTGCACTTCTGGTTAGACCTAAACTGCATTTCGTTGCCTTGTACTTGTACTTGTGTAATGACAATAAAGTTGAATCTAATCTAATCTAATCTAATTTTCCTGCATCCTATTCTTCTGCAGTCCAGGACACAATCAGTTACTTTTTTAGAGAGTAACAGTATTGTAATGCATTATTTCTAAAAGTAACTTTCCCCAACATTGATCATAAATCACTGTAATATTTATTTTTGGTTGATAATTTTTTTTCTGCGGTTTCTACATTCACATTACACTGTTGGTGCATTTTAGCTGACTTTCATTTGAGCTAATGCTTGATTTGTGTAATGAGAAAGATAAGCATCAAAATATGTCATCATATTCCATATTTTTTTAATTAAGACATTGCAATCGACTTATTTCGACACATTTCCTAATTGGCACAGCTGTTTATTTAAGAGATTTTCATTGTTGCTCGGCATTTGGAAACATGAGCAATCTTTTGATTGGTTTGTCTGTCAACAGTTGTGCACCTCTCCCTTCTCTTCCCCGGCCTCACTCTGTTCAATCTGACACACTGAGGTGTTGTTGGTTTGAAAAGGAAAACCAGAAATTATGTTTGACAGCTGTCACATGTCTGTGAGTGATCTGATATACCGTCTAGAGAGAAAACCTGATGACACGAATGACTGCAGTTCATTTAACTCTTACCAATGTGATGAAAGGTGTTCACAGCAGACATGACATTTGTTTTTCATCAAATGTTAGAAGACAGTCAATAAAAATCATAAAAGTCCCACAGACAATTTGGCTTCTATGGACTACTATACTTTAGTACTATACTTTCTCTTCTTGTTTCTATGCAATTACAAAGATTTCAGCCACTAAAGATTTCAATTTTGAAAGAAAAAAAAAACATTAAAAAAAAACATGCAAAAGCACCATGAAAGTTGTCCATAAGACTCAAAAGCCACACACTGTAGCAAAATGCGGTACTCAATTCACCTTTTAGTGCTTAATCCTGTTCCGTACATAAACAGTTCAGTAATTTACTGGAGTGACAACCGCATTATAAAACAGAATTAACTCTCAAAGGGGTAGTCTTTTCAATTAATCAGAATATCACTCCACTAAATGTTCACCAGCGATGCACGGTGGTACCGGCAACCCAAACCTGGTCAGACTCATAGTGGGGCTCGGGCTCTGGGGCGATGGTTGGCTCTGTTGTCAACTTAGGTTCTGGCTCGTTCATCATGGCTGACGTGAGCTCCCCATCTGCAGTGGCCTCTGGCTTAATGTACATGTGTGGGGGTGATGGTTGGCTTGGCTCTGGATTAGTCTCCATGAAGTCAACTGGAGTATTTTGAGCTGGCAGGGTTGGGACGGGTATAAAATGTTCGGAGTGGGCTTCCTTCGCAACAATTAGAGGAGAACCATCCACCCACAGCACATGCTCAATGTTTTACAACCCCAAATCAGAAAAAGTTGGGACGGTATGGAAAACGCAAAAAAAAAAAAAAGAAGTGATTTCTAAATTTACTTTGACTTGTATTTCATTGCAGACAATATGAACACAAAATATTTCATGTTTTGTCTGGTCAACAAATGTCATTTGTAAATATACATACTTTCCTGTCATTCAGACCTGCAACACATTTCAAAAAAAGTTGGGACAGTAAAGCATTTACCACTTTGTAATGTTGGCATTCCTTTTCACAACACTTAAAAGACGTTTAGGGACTGAAGACACCAAGTGATGAAGTGTTTCAGGTGTAATTTTGTCCCATTCTTCCTGCAAACAAGTCTTAAGGTGGGCAACAGTATGGGGTCTTCGTTGTCGCATTTTGCGCTTCAAAATGCGCCACACATTTTCTATTTGAGACAGGTCGGGACTGCAGGCAGGCCAGTCAAGTACCCGTAGGTTTTGAACCCATTACTTTGTAATGTGTGCAGAATGTGGTTTTGCATTGTCTTGTTGAAATATGCATGGACGTCCCTGGAAAAGATGTCTTCTTGAAGGCAGTATATTATGCTCCAAAATCTCTATGTACTTTTCAGCATTAATGGTGCCTTCACAGAAGTGCAAGTTACCTTTGCCAAGGGCACTGACACAACCCCATACCATGACAGACCCTGGCTTTTGGACTTGTTGCTGGTAACAGTCTGGATGATCCTTTTCTTCTTTGGTCCAGAGCACACGGCGTCCATTCCTCCCAAAAAATACCTGAAATACTGATTCATCTGACCACAGTACACGTTTCCACTGTGTGATGGTCCATCCCAGATGCCTCAGAGCCCAGAGAAGTCGACGGCGCTTCTGGACACTGTTAACATAGGGCTTTCTTTTGGCACAATACAGTTTTTACTGGCATTTGTGGATGTAACTACGTATTGTGGTACTTGACAAAGGTTTGCCAAAGTAGTCCTGAGCCCATGTGGTGATATCGCTTATAGATGAATGACGATTCTTGATGCAGTGCCGCCTGAGGGATCGGAGATCACGGTTGTTCAGCTTAGGCTTGCGCCCTTGTCCTTTACGCACTGAAATTCCTCCAGATTCCTTGAATCTTTTAATTATGTTATGCACTGTTGAATGTGAAATATCCAAATTTCTTCCTATCTTAGTTTGAGGAACATTGTTTTTAAACATTTCAATAATTTTCTCACGTATTTGTTGGCAAACTGGCGATCCTTGGCCCATCTTTGCTCCTAAAGGATTAGACCTTTCTTGGATGCTGCTTTTGTACTAAATCATAATTATAATCACCTGTTGACATCACCTGTTTCAAATCACATCATTATTTAACCATTTTACCTCATTACTAGCCCTAAATTGCTCCTGTCCCAACTTTTTTTGAAATGTGTTGCAGGTCTGAATGACAGGAAAGGATGCATGTATACAAATGACATGAAGCTGACCAGACAAAACATGAAATATTTTGTGTTCATATTGTCTGCAATGAAATGCAAGTCAAAGTAAATTTAGAAATCACTTCTTTTTTTTTTATTTGCGTTTTCCATACTGTCCCAACTTTTTCTGATTTGGGGTTGTAAGTAAAACAAGGTATAATAAGATATACAATAAATAAAAAAAAAGAATTCAGTCAAACAAAGCCAGCGCTAGTAGGCTACAATGGTAAAGTTAAATAGCCAAAAAAAATTAAGTAATGAAACTTCACTTTGCCCTCAGTCAAAATGATTTGGCAAGCAACAAATTATAGATTCATGACACCAAAGATCGCCCGTTAGATCTACACAAGATGAATTATATCTCATGTTTAACCACTACAGAGACATCAGAGCCAGCGGCAAATGTCAGAAGAATAAGCAGAGGTAAGGCTGCTCTCGCTGGGGTTAACGAGTGCTGAGCGCCGCTGATCGCCTGGATCTCACAACTCCGAAAACGGCAGATACAATTTTCCAAAAGGCACTCTTTTTATTAATAAACCACAGATTTGAGCTTTAAACAAGTACATTCAACAAGTAAAGTTTTAAACCTACATTCCATTACACAATAACATTAGTTTATTACCACGTAACAGCGGCAAGCAGACTCCTGATTGGTTAACCCGGCGCGAATTGACACCAAAGTTCAGATTTTTCAACTCGGGCTTGAGACGCGAATTCGTGCGAATGAGGCAAAATCGCATCCACCGCGTTGCGCTAAACGCGTCTATCGCGCCACAGGACCTCCAGACCCGCGTCAACACGCCTTTCCATTGACTTAACATGGAAATCACTCACTCCAGACACTCTATTCGCGTTTGGTGTGAACGCAACATAAGACTCATAGGCCACACAGTGCAGCTAAATACAGTTCTCAATTCACCTTTTAGTGCTTAATCCTGTTCTGTACATACACAGTTCATGAAGAAGAGGATAAAAAAATAGTTACATTTATTAAATAACAGTAAATCAGGTAATCCACAGAGGAAAATACACAATGAAAGTGTCTACACACAAACACCAGACAATGAACTGAAAGGGCTAGAAGGGCTAAAATAGATAAGATAACAAACTGAATACAAACAGGTGTGATCTAATTAATTAATAACTGTGGTGAAAAACAAGTGGCGGAAAACAGAGGACAAAGGAAAACTAGATAACAAAGGCAGGAAAAACAGGAACTGAACACAATGAAAATGAATCCAAATCTGAGAATTACGGTAGTTGACTAATAATAGTTGATGACTACTTTGTGAATACAGTAACTTGATACATTTATTAGCCATATCAAAACAGTTGTCATGTGCATAGGTACCTTTTACCTGCTGTGGGTTTTAGGTATGCAATCACCCCTGGCGGTTCTAGTGTTTAATAAATAAGTATTTTTGATTCATTTTTGCTCGTGAGTGTCTAACATGTTACACATGGATTACCAAATTAAACTTGAAATAGTTGTAAGATGTTTTCACCTATAGTATTAAAGCACACATGGTCTTGATCTTTGGATTTTGAGTCCCAATTCACTATAATTAGTTGTGAAGTAGGCCAGCTTTTAACATCTGATTTAAGTTAAGATGACCATTGTCATACCCATCTAATGGATTCCATTCTTTAGAAAAAACATTTCTCAGAGAACAGCTGAGGCCACATATCTGCCTCTGACCCTGTGGAGAATAAAGGCCTTCTGAAGCGAAATTGGCGAGTTTGTGTAAGGAAAATAGCCATTTCTCTTTAAAAATTCTCGTTTTAGTCTTCTAATTCATGACCGGTGTTTTGTTTTGCTCTATCCTCTGCGCTTCTGCGTTTGTCAATATGTATGCGTCAAGGGTTACTCTTTCGCAGTAAATTTGATTTGTATGGCGGTCTGCCGGAAGTCTATAAAGACATTTTAGTTTTAAATATGGATATTTTCTTACACAAATGCATCACTTCGCTTCAAAGGAAAGCCTTTATTAACCCCCCGGAGCCACATGGAGCAGTTATATGATGGATAGATTTGTGAGTGTGAGATGGTGGTCCAGTGGGTTAAACCAGATGTAACCCTCTAAAGTTTCACACTAAGTTCTATGCAGTACCATAGTTTCCCTGAAGGGGCCACTATGTGAACTGGTAAACTGAGACGTAGAAATTAAGAGAAGAAGACCGTTCTTAGCTGGTACGCACAAGGTAATCAAGCTGTGTTTTTTTAAACATTGTAATTGTATAAAAGTACTTTCTAATATGAGATTTTGAACTTTTCATATAAACTGTTGCAGTATGTTCATGGGTTTCAAAAGGATTTCCAATTGATGTTGATTGAGAGACCTTGTTTCTGCAAACTCTGACTGTTTTTTTTATTGCCTGATTCCACCATTGTGACATGATCCACTGTGAGCTTATGCGAGCTATGGCGAGCCAGACCCTGTGATTCGTTGAAGGACCCACAGCTGACATTGCGGGATTCATTGCACTTCAGCTATGCTGTCACATACACACTACCCGGGTAGTAGAAAAAAAGGCCTTTTACATATACATACATTTCACACTACATACCAATTTGTGAAGGAACCAGGAGGACTTTTGGAAGCTTTATTTTGTTTTCCTTGGACCTGTTGTGCACAACCTGGACTAAATATTGATTTTTTCCATTTCGGAAGTGTTGTGTTGGGACAATACTTCAAAGTATTAACCCATTGGATTCTGATATTTGTTTCTTTAAATTTTTTGTTATATGTGCAATAAATGTGCTGGCTGTTAGCCGTTTCATACCATTTGGCCCAAGGTTAATTTGTATCCTCCTAAGAGTCGAACCTAGCCCTATTTCAAGAGTAATATAACACACTTAGTGTTATACACTGCATGAAAAGTGGGATTTTCGTCAGTATGTGGCACTGTAGATTGCCGTGAAACTTCAGGTTTACGACTGTGCACGGCAATTTGCAGGCAACACCGAAAACTGCCGTAAATTGTCGGAAATTGACGTGGGCCTTTCTTGGCAGTTGTCCCCCCATGACCCCCCCCCCCCTTAATTCTAGGGAGGCTTTAACATGTAAATGAACATGCTGTGAGCTACACAAATGCAAATCAGAGTATCAGCAGGGGGAGTTTTATCTAGGTTCTGAATTTTTTTAACTAAAACATTTTAAGTTAAATGTACTCGTTTTAGTTCACATTACTAAATTTTTAGGGCAACCAGTTTGCTCCAATTTTTTAAGTAGATTCAACTTGTCCGGGCTAACAGAGTAGATTAATTACTCTGTATGTCATTAGCAATAACCAATGTTATGTAAAAACAAATACACACAAAATAAAAAGTTATGGTGTTATGCCTATATGTAATTAACCCATTAACTTAAATAAAGTGAAAATAAATATAATAGGTTTTTCTGGAGCTCCTTGGTGGTCTGAAACCTCAATGAGGTTGAAGAATATAGGGATAAATTAAGCCCCTCTGTGGACTGATTTCCGGACTCTTGTGATTCTCTATCTCTCTCACACACACACACACACACACAATAACACGCACTCTCTCTCTCTCACACACACACACACACACACACACACACACACACACACACACACACACACACACACACACACACACACACACACACACACACACACACACACACACACACACACACACGCACACACAGCCAAAATACATCAACATTTTTTTTATTTTATTCACCTCTTAACATTCTTTTGTTTCATTTTCTTGTTAATTTAATACATTTCTTAAAATCAGTTTGTTGTTAGACTCCCTTCTTTGTAAACTGTCATAAACTGACTATATCAAGGCAATCAATCCTAATCCCATCAAATTTGTGAGCGAGAACTGTAGTCTGTACATGCATGTGGTACTAAATACATTTTCCATTCTGTCCAGGAAAGTGTATTAATACAGAGTTTTTTCATTAATTCTGGAAAACATCCTTATAACAATGACCTCGCATGTGATTGGAGGAGCCCAACGAGCTTCTCGCCCTCGTCCAATCACGTGCGAGGTCATGGCCATGACGCCTACAAAACTTGAAGACGAGCTTTAAACAGATGTGTTTTGGACTCTATTTTTTTTCATACATTTCCTGTGTTTTTGCTGCTTTGCTTTTTCGTGATCAACAATGACAGGATGCCGTCTCGCCTTCAGCTCCCCTTCAACTCCTCTGCATGGACGCGGCCAACTTTTTCGACTAATTTTCAGCTGTCTGGCGTCTTCACAACTCTGAGGCAAACTGCAGGCGCTATGAACCAGAGCATGGGTAATGTAACGTTACGATTTAAAGAATATGCTTTTATTCAGCTGTATAAGGAAATGGATGCGTTAATAGATCCGAGCTTAAAACTGCACATTTTGTTTACACAGACTATCCTTGCCTCATAACGAAGCCGTGACCTCTTATCTGCTTGGAGCTTTTACCGCGAGTTCAGATTTATGCTGCCTTCACGTGCTATCGGAAATATGATGATTCCGACTTCTGAAGTCGTGATTACGAGCGCATTGCATTCAAGTTTCAAAATGTGAGGGCGTTCATGTGCATTGTTTACCTAGGAAACTCGTATTTACGATAATTCCGAGAGCACGTGAACGCAGCATTAACCGCTGATCACGACGACATTGTGTGTAAATATAACTTCTAATGTTTTTCTCATTCCTTGTTTAATTTTACCGTGACTGTTTTTATTAATACCAGTCTCATGTAATTGTTTTCCAGCTGCCTGTAAGACGTATTATGAATCGACGGAAACTGCGAAGTTTAGCTCGGAGTCGATCAAGAAGAAAAAGGGTAAGATTTATTATATTAGATCCATTTTTTGTCAATGTGAGTATTTTTCAGGTTGCTTATTGTCTTTATGGATTGTATTACAGTTGCTGGAAACGAGACGAAGTGTGCTGGCTGAGGATGAGATGGACATTTGGAAGTGCGCGACCATTGAACTCAAATCTGATGAGGAAGACAGCATTGTTGACGGGGTGTCTGGATGGATTGTGCGGCAACCGCCCTCTCGCAGCCTGGAGCTCTCCGAACTCTGTACCACTTTGCAATCCAGATTAGAGGCGATACCGAAATACAGGGCAACTCACCATATACTCCTGTGTTTCCTGAATGTGTTGGGCGCTTCTTTTTGACGTTTCTGGAGGACAACATAAGAGACATTACTGCTGCACTGTACATAGTTGTGTGTTTAACAATAAAGCTCTTTCTTTGAATAAACAGCTGTGTGTTTATAAATGAAGCTCTTTCTTTGAATAAACGGCACGGTCCGGGCAAATTTTCCCATGTATTCCTTGATGGTATGAATAGTGTAGTTCATAGCACAATAACATTAATATAAAACATAAATTATTACAACATAAATTATATATTTATTATTATTATTATTGGGGTTTACATTTATAATGAGCCAGGGTGACCAATAATGATTGGTTTGCAGTGATCTTCCAACCAATCACGAGGGATTTTTCTTGTTTAAAAGTAGTGGCTTCAGCCAATACTGAGTGAGTAAATTCAAGTCAGGCCGTTGACTCTCTGGTTTCGCTGCTATTCATATGCTAATTAGAGGCGTCGCACCTCCGCGCGGTCTCTCAGCGGGGGGCTCTCCACCTACGTCATGGTTCGTTTACGACAATTTGTGGCACAGACGAACGCGACGTTCGCTGCCTCTAAATTGTCGAAAACTAACGAAAATTAGGGAGATTTACGGGAGTCTACAGGCGTTTACGGGGTCGAAAATCCCACTTTTCATGCAGTGATACTGACAACTGTTACCGTGTTACATCACTTTTTGTGGCGAGCCAGCCAGGAGGATAATTGTGTTCATGCGACGAACAACCGTATTAGTCCAAAAAAACAAAAATTTAGATAACCATGTGACTTGAATGTATGTGTGCCACTTTGTATACAGAATCACTCTGGGGGGTGTTCGCGCGACCAAAACTCTGTATTTTAAAATTTAAAATAGTCTCACGCGGAAAAACCGTTTATGTCCACTAACGAAAAATGGAGACGCCGGTTGCTTTCATGTCCGCTGCGGACATTAATAGGCAAAACCTCGGCAAAAAAAGGAGAGCGAACGTGAATGAATGGAAGGACAGAGCAAGGAAGTATTTGAGGAATGTTGGGAAACCCTATGTGAACCGGAGAGGAGAGCAAAAACAAGGAAAAAGTCCACCAAAAGAGGTGAGTGAAAACCCGTATACAAAGTATCTACCTAAAGTTAGCGGTTACAGTCAGAGGGGCGTGTAGGCTCTGTCTACTACAGTTCATATAGCTCACTCTGTTTAAAGGATCATTTCATGAATGGGTCGAAATGAAAGCTGAGAAAATTAGGATTCGGGGGACGTTTTAAACATGTCTGTACTCCTTATAACCACAGAGAAATGAATCGAAACGCTTTAGGTGCGTCTCTAACACAAGCTCAGCTGCGTCATTCATAGATTGTGTTATACGTAACGTTACTGCTGGCAGAATTGTATACATAAACAAACATAATATGTAAATATTATTATGTAAATTCATCCCCAATCTTTAAGATGTTTAGAGTAGAATTGGATTGCTTTATGTCTTCACTGAAATTGATATGATTCACTGAATTGATATGAATCATTGATATGATTTTTGTATCCCGTTACCATTTAATGCAACATGTTGTTTTGTAACATTGTATGCTATGTTATGTTTGTTACTTGTTATTTAATAAATAATAAAAATAAATTAAAAAAAGGTAATAATAAAAAAAAAATGCATTGATTGTGTAAGCTTATATTCTAGCAAGTAACCTTAATAGCTGCTAATAGCTCTAGTTTTTATAGCTAAAAAAAAAAAAAAAAACGCTAATGTGACTTTGTTTCTGTTAAGGGCAAGGTGTGCAAGGAGACGTGTCCCAGGCAGTGTTCAAGCCTAACAGATGAAAGAAAACTCCAGCTCTTCACAGAGTTTTATGCTGTCTCTTATGAGAGGCAGCAGGCTATCATTCTCTCTGGTTTGGAGCAGGTAGGCTAACTTAAGCAATTCATGACCATATCATGTCAACAGTATGCAATGCATTACAATGTAGGCCCATGAAATAACCAGTGAATTGAATACTACTGTATGCCTTCAATTCACTAAGACTGCACATGTGCTTGATCACTGTAAATGTTAAATTTTGTGAGGATGGATGAAGGATGACCAGCATCAAGTAGGCCACCAAGTGCATTAAAGACCACAGCGCTTTGATGCCCTAAAAGGCACACACATGGCTTATGCATTCTCCTAACCAAAGCCTACTCACATACTTAATGACCTTAACTTGACAGCATACGACGGCTAGCCTGCTACGCTATGGTAAATGTATTTTTTTTTCTTTTTACTTCTAGCACAAGGTGAGTCGCAGACGACCACGTGGGCCTGACACTGAGAATACTAAGAGGAAGTATACCTTCAAGTACAATGTGCAACAAGGAGGCCAAAGACTTGCTGTTTGTAAGCTTACATTTATGTCCGTCTTTCAACTGACCAACAGTCGCCTACAGGCAAGTTTTCTATAGCCTAGCGTTTTCCGTTTAACTTTTCATTACATGCATGATTTTAATTAGATACATTGTCCATAACATATTTATTTAAAGTTACATATCTTTGAAAAGGTTATTCAAGAAAAGTTAGGCAGTCAGTCTGAGGGAACAGAGCAGGTAGCTAAAGTCAGGTCTCCATTAGAGGACTTCAGAGGAAAACATAAGAACAGGTAAGTAAAAAAAAACAAAAAAAACTTCACCTCAGGAAAGATTAATGTGTATTTAAAATGGGTCATTTATGTAGTAGAAATGTAAAATAAAATTATTTTTTAATTTGGAGCCTTCTAGACTGAGAAAAGTCAGAAAAATAATTTTTGATTTATGGGGATGAAAGACAACAACTCCCAGAATGCACTGGGACACAGAGACGCACTGGTTTCGTAGCAGCAGCATCCATTTAAAGTAACTGAGATGAAATGTGCGGACTTCAGGCAGCTTCCTGATGCAACATTAAAGCGTCCACCTGGCCTCCTAATCACATCCATGATGTGGTTGAAAGTGACAGGTAAAAAACCGAAGAACTAAACTAAAACTAAACTGGTTTTCTGAGATTAACAGTGTTAGGGATATGTGCGTGAAGGAAGAATCTTTATGAATTTCTTGTTGAATCATGATTTCAGCTGCTGATCCATGGTTTGTCCACACAAAAGGGAGCCACAGCCTTTACGAGGGATGGAAGACCTGGCTGATCACCAAACAGAGGAAGAATCAACCACCTCCAGCTCCCTTGTTCTCCACCACGTATGCTCGTGCTTACGAGGACCCTCTGCCCGTCAAGAAGGAGAAGCACCGTGACCTTATGAAAATGCTAGCCTACATGCCAAAGGAGGCCCAAGTATTTTATGGGACATTAGAATGTGAAGAGTAGCCTGGTATGTGTAGGTCATGTGCAGGGTAAGGTGGGGTATATTGTGTATATTGTGTAAAAGTAATCATAAAAGTAGTTGTAGCTTATCTTGTATGCCTTATCTTATGTTGTATAATAGGAATATATAGTTATTTATTTATTTAGTAAATGAATGAATGGGGTGATTATTTATGAAATGTATTATAAAAGTTAAAGGAACAAAAAAGGAAGATGTATATGTAAACTAGCATATGGAACTATAGCATGGAATGATGATGATGTATGTATTGTAAATATGTATTGTTTACTGTTATTACTGTTGTTTATTGTTTGTATGTATTGTTTATTGTATGTACGGTTTATTGTTTGTACTGATGTTTATTTTTTGTACTATAAGTAGGCCTATGTATTGTTCATTGTTCGTACCGTATTGTCCGTGTTTTTGTTCTGTGATTTACGTTGGCAAAAAATAAAAGAAATTGAAAGAAAGAAATGCTTAATATTTTCTTTAAGGTTCTGTTACTGTATTAAAACTAAGATAAAGCAATCAAATCTCCAGTGGCTTAAAATGATAGGATGAATTGGATTTATACTGTTATTCCACATTAACTGGACATATACTGTTCTTCCACATTCCAGAAATGTAAATTACTCTAACTTTTTATTTTTAAGATTGATACTAAAAAATCTTATCTCATTAGAATTGGGAAGCTTTTGTTGTCTATCTTCAAGTAAAAAAAAAAAAAATACATATAATATTCAGAATCCAAATAAAAAAAATTATTATTCAAAATTTGCAAATATGGACTTATATGGTTCGTCTCAAGCCCTCAATTACAGCCTGAGCACAAGTTATTTGATTGAACAGAGTTACATTTTCAATTTATTTTCTGTAAAATTTTTGCAGAGTGATTCAAGCAATATGGGTTTTTCAGATATTGAGAGAAGCTACAATGTCAAAGCAAAATGTGCCGTGTGTGTCTTAGGCATTACTGATACAGATGCTGATGATGAAATTGCTGAGACTCTTGCAAAATATGGAGTTGTGGTGAAAGTAGTGAGAGTAGCCCCAAGTAATGTACAGTCAGGGCAGTCTACTGTAGTAGTAGAGTTCGATACACATGCTCCTGTTGCACTCATGGAGCCTGATTTCCCCCTAGAGATTAAAAATGTGCGAAACCCCACAGTTATCTGGCATGTAGATAGTGTCAAAGTGTGTCAAAGCCCCACTCATTAAACTGTCACATGCCCAAGCTGAACATTCTTCACTGGATTCAAGTGAGACCAGAAGTGATGACCAGAGCACCTCCATCCTGCAAAGACACAAAAATAAATCACAGTCTAAAAGATCAAAACAGAAGTCTATCACTCCAACGTCTGCATTGAATGCACTTGCTCCTGGTGAATTGAACCCACCTGAGGTACAGCGCATTGTTGTCGAACATGTTATTAAAAATGACGCTACCGCAGTGCAGGCACATTCAAAATGGCTGCGTTCCTTCTCTGGCCGAGTTCCCAAACCCCCGGGTGAAGCTGATTTTGATACATGGTGCCTACATGTTGATCTTTTGCTACAAGATTCTCTCCCTCCAGATGTTCAGCGGAGGAGGATCCTTGAAAGTCTCTTACCACCAGCCTCGGATGTGGTCAAGCAACTTGGTTCCACTGCCCCTCCACAAGATTATGTGAAACTTCTTGATTCTGCTTATGGGCTGGTCGAGGACGGCGATGAGATCTTTGCCAGGTTCCTAAACACTCATCAGGACACGGGTGAAAAAGCTTCTGACTACTTACAGAGACTGCAGACCATCCTTAGCACTGCTGTCAGGCGTGATGGAGTAAAACAGTCCTCTGCAAATTGACACTTACTGAAACAGTTTCAGCGTGGGTGCTGGGATCATTCCCTGATACTTACCCTTCAGCTTGAGTCAAAGAAAAACACACCACCTGATTTTGCTGATCTGCTGTTATTGCTTAGAACTGAAGAGGAAAGAAGAGCTGCAAAACTTGATAGGATGCAGAGACACATAGGTGGTTCAGAGCATAAGGTTATGAGTCACACACAGTTTGTTACTGGTGTCTCTGCTTATGGCGACCCTGGCTTGCTGCAAGCTTGCCTGTCTGAGACCGAGGCATTGAGAAAGCAAGTGGCCGATCTGCAAATGCAGTTAAAGTCCTCCAAGTCTAAAAAGAAAGAAGGACGTGAGCCCAAGTTAACAGAAAGCCCAAAAGTCATGCAAGCTAAAGCAGAGATAAATGTGCAGCAAGTAACAAGTAGACCTCCAAAGCCATGGTTCGGCTTTAGATGCAGAGAAGATGGCCATGTAGCCAGACTATGCAAAGGCTCCATTAACAAAG
This sequence comes from Gobio gobio, assembly GCF_949357685.1. Lineage (NCBI taxonomy): Eukaryota > Metazoa > Chordata > Actinopteri > Cypriniformes > Gobionidae > Gobio > Gobio gobio. Next base: position 35,689,370 of record NC_137105.1, on the reverse strand, counting down.
CCCTAGTAGACCAAAAGTACAAAGAGCTAAAAGCCAAACAGGATGATTGGACAAAGAGAAACGGAATGCCGTTAAACCGGGTCGGGTTTCAGTAATGGGACATACTGGGGCCCTTTGCAGAAAGATGTGTCCCAATGGATTGAAAGAAGATAGAGTAGAGAATCAAGCCCATTCCAGTGTTTCAGCCAACTACATTGAGTTAAATCCTAGCATTATAGGTCCCAGATGCACTGCTGAAATTGTCATTGAAGGGAATCCCTGTGTCTCTCTTCTCGATTCAGGGTCACAGGTGACAACTGTGTCCAAGTCATTCTATGATACTCACTTGTCATCCCACCAATTCTCTCCCTGGACAATCTCATTGAAGTCGAAGGAGCTGGAGGGCAGTCTGGGCCCTATTTGGGCTACATCGAAGTGAGCATGCATTTCCCTGAATATATCACTGGAAAAGCTGAAACGGTCACCACTCTAGCGCTTGTTGTTCCTGACTACAAGTTAAATCTTGCAAATTCCAGTACTTATTGGCACTAACACCTTAGATACTTTGTTCAAGTCTTGTGTCACAAACAGTAAGGGCCATGCTGTTCTCGACGATCGATGTCCACACTCCCCTCTAGTCCAGAACCTGTTGCACAGATACACCATTGAGCAACTAAATGGTAAAGTGGGCCAAGTCAAATTGAAAGGGAAACAGAACGTCAAAATACCCGCTGGTCAAAAGATCGTCCTAGATGGATATGTTAGAGGTGTGTCTACAGTCAGAAATTCTCCCCTTGTGGTAGAGCCCTGCACTCACTCCAGTCTTCCTGGTGGTTTGCTTCTTTGCAGTTATGTCCTCACAAATCCTTTGCTGAAGGATACCTCGGTTGAGGAGAAGGAGCAAAAAATTCTCCCTCCCTCCACTGTAGTTCGCTGCAACACCATGTGTTCTACCAGCTGTGATAAGATCACTTTTGAATTCACTGACTCACCTCTCTCTGAAGAATGGAGGACAAGAATTGCAGAAAAGCTCAATTCCATTCCTGAGGTTTTTGCTATGAATGATCTTGATTACAGACACACAAGGGCAGTTAAGCACAGGATTCGCCTCTCTGACCCAACCCCTTTTAAACAAAGGGTAAGGCCCATCCATCCTGCTGATTATGAGGCTGTCAGACTTCACCTTCAGGAACTCAAGGACGCAAACATCATTCGGGAGTCTGAAAGTCCATTCATTCACCCATAGTTGTCGTGAAGAAGAAAAATGGTTCCATTCGACTCTGCATAGACTACAGGAATTTGAACAATCAAACAATAAAAGAACGCCTATGCACTGCCAAACATTGAAGAGACATTCTCTGCCTTAACCAGATCTAAATGGTTTTCTGTTATGGATTTGAAATCGGGGTGTTATCAAGTTGAGGTTGAAGAGGTCGACAAATATAAGACCGCGTTTGTGACACCCATGGGATTCTGGGAGTTTAACAGGATGCCACAGGGAGTGACGAATGCACCTACCACCTTGTGTGGGCAGCCTGCATCTGAAAGAAGTCCTCACTTTTCTTGATGATTTAATAGTTTTTTCAAGTACTCTAGAGGAACACGAGGAACGCCTCATGAAGGTCTTAAACAAATTGAAGGAGTTTGGTCTTAAGCTGTCCCCAGACAAATGTAGTTTCTTCATGAAGTCCGTAAAGTACCTTGGACACATTGTTTCGGAGAATGGTGTGGACACTGACCCCGGTAAGATCTCAGCACTTACCACCTGGCCAAAACCCACTAACATTAGTGAGCTAAAAACTTAGGATTCACTGGGTATTATCGGAGGTTTGTCAGGGACTAGTCAAAGATTGCGAAGCCCTTAAATGCACTAACAGCTGGTTACTGTCCACCCCGAAAGAAAAAGGAGTCTAAACCTCTATCCAATGCTGACTTTAGGAAGCCTTTTGGCAGTAGATGGACACCCGAGTGTGATGTTTCCTTTCGGACATTAATTGAAAAACTCACCACTGCCCCAGTGTTGGGGTTTGCAAACCCAAAGTTGCAGTATATCCTCCACACAGATGCCAGCCTGCATGGCCTGGGTGCTGCCTTATACCAAGAGAAAGATGGTCATCTCAGGGTAATTGCATTCGCCAGCAGAGGGTTATCCAATTGTGAGAGACTTTACCCCACCCACAAGCTGGAATTTTTGGCCTTGAAGTGGGCCATAACAGATAAATTCTATGACTATCTGTATGGAGCAGAGTTTGTCGTCATGACAGACAATAACCCACTGACATATATATTAACATCGGCCAAGCTTGACGCTGCTGGACACCGTTGGCTTGCATCCATATCAAATTTCAATTTCAGCCTTCAGTACAGGGCTGGAAAGAAAAATCAAGATGTAGATGGTCTGTCCCGGCGACCGCAGGCTCAAACAGACATGGATTTCAGTTCTAAGGCTGAAGATGACCGCATCCATCAATTCATTTCTCAGTTCGTGAAAGAAGGAAATGGAACCTCATTCTCTAATGAGGCAGTGAAAGCCATTTGCCAGAAACATCAGTTGTGTGAGCTTGAGGCAAAAGAGGAAAATTCTTTACCTGCTGCTTTGGAATGTTTGGCCATGAATGCTGATGCCATTCCAGATTTACTCCCTGGGTCAAGTACTCTCCCCAGAATGTCACCACAAGAGTGGATTGCAGAACAGTCCAGGGACCACACAGCAAGTAGAGTGATTGAACTCTTGAATACTGGTAAATGACTCTCATACCGTGTCAGACGTCATGAAACCCGAGAAGTTCAGCTGATGCTCCGAGTGATGGATCAACTCCTATTCATAGATGGAGTACTTTCCCGAAAGCGTATGAACCGAGGGAATTTGTCCTATCAACTTGTTCTTCCTCAGAAGTTCCGGGAGGTTGCACTGGAAGCCCTGCATGACTCAGTAGGTCATATGGGAGGAGAGCGAACTTTAGATTTGATCCGCACACGCTTTTACTGGCCGAGGATGTTCTTAGATGTTGGATCAGGAAGGAGAGGTGCATCAGGAAGAAGGCCAAGGCAGAAAGAGCATTCCCCTTAGTCAATATAGAAACCAGCAGGCCTCTAGAACTAGTCTGTATGGACTGTATGGATCTCTCTCTCGAACCAGATGGTCGTGGTACGAAAAACATCCTAGTTATCACGGACCATTTTACTAAATATGCAGTGACAGTCCCTACGGCTGATCAGAGAGCAAAAAAGTTGCCAAAACTCTGTGGAATAACTTCTTTGTGCATTACGGGATTCCAGAACGTTTGCACAGCGACCAAGGTCGTGAATTTGAGTCTGCGGTGATTAAGGATCTTTGCCTCTTGTTGGGGATAAAGAAGACTTGAACAACTCCTTACCACCCGCGTGGGAATCCCGTAGAGCGATTTAACGGCACACTTCTTCAAATGCTCGGTACTCTTCAAGAAGAAGACAAAGTGAGATGGCATGACCATGTTCAAACGCTGGTACATGCATATAACTGTACCAAGAATGATACAACTGGTTTCTCTCCTTATCAGTTAATGTTTGGGAGACAGCCAAGCCTTCCCATAGATGTGGCTTTTGGCATCACACCAGAAGGAGGGAAGAAAGTCACTCACACACAGTACGTCAAAAAGCTGCAGGAGAGTTTGCGAGAGAGTTACCAAATTGCTGTTGAGCACAGTGAGAAGACAGCTCTTCGTAACAAACAAAGGTACGATCTGAGAGTGAGGGAGTCTACCTTGCATGTTGGGGACCGTGTTCTTGTCAAAAATGTGTGAATAAGAGGTAAACATAAGATCGCTGATCGATGGAGCAACACAATTTATCAAGTCGTCAAACAGATAAATGAGTCTCCTGTTTATGTAGTGAAGCCTCTTACGACGAATGGTCCAGAGAAAACACTTCATAGAGATTTGCTTTTGCCCTGTGGATTCTTGGCTTCCACCAATCCCACTGATGAAAGTGACAAAGAGGATAAGATTCCTTGTCCTAGGGAAACATTGTAAGTGAATTAATTTCATTGCCCAGATGAAGTTGTCCAAGAACCAGTCCAGGACCCTGATGCTGAGGTGGATTATTATTTCCCTCAAACCACACAAGACGCATCATATCCTACCATAACTGTTATTCGAGAAGTGCCTTACAACAAAGTCATGAATGAGGATAAAAGTGTGACTACGTTGAATCCTAATGCAAGGCCATTCAAACCTCCCGGAAGTAAGGAAGATGTGCATTTACTTGGGGAAACCCTGGAAGAGAACTACTTACCTGGAGAAACCCTGACAGAGGATAGCTTACCTGGGGAAACCCTGGAAAAGATTATGAAATCTGACATGGAACTGGAAAAGTCAATTGATGGAAATGATGAGTCCAATCAGGAGTTGATCGTTAATGATACTGAACCTGCTGAGCAAAAAGAGAGTGAAGCAAGAGAAGACAACCACAACAATGGTGAAACTGTGGGTGTGGAGCATGAACTAGAGAATAAAGATATACCACTTCAGCTATGTCACTTTATATACACACTACCCGGGTGGTAGAAAAAAAGGCCTTTTACATATACATACATTTCACACTACACACCAATTTGTGAAGGAACCAGGAGGACTTTTGGACACTTTATTTAGTTTTCTTGGACCTGTTGTGCACAACCTGGACTAAATATAGATTTTTTCCATTTCGGATGTTGTGTTGGGACAATACTTCAAAGTATTAACCCATTGGATTCTGGTATTTGTTTCTTTTAATTTTTTGTTGTATGTGCAATAAATGTGCTGTCTGTTAGCCGTTTCATACCATTTGGCCCAGGGTTCATTTTTATCCTCCCAAGAGTCGAACCTAGCCCTATTTCAAGAGTAATATAACACACTTAGTGTTATACTGACAACTGTTACCGTGTTACACATGGAACTGATACGCAGAAGGTTGATGGTTCGATCCCAGTGGTCACCACCAGTGTGTCCTTGAGCAAGGCACTTTACTCCATGTTGCTCCAGGGGGATTGTCCCTGTAATAAGGTCCGTGTAAGTCGCTTTGGATAAAAGCATCTGCCAAATGCATAAATGGAAATGGATAGATGCACTTTTATGGACTTCAAAAATTAAACAACAAGTCACTGCCATTATAAAGCTTGGAAGAGCCATGACTTTTTTAACATAACTCTGCAATATTTGAATTGCGGTATTTTGTAAACCGTAAATAGCTACCTGGAATGGATTTAGGTAAAGTTGAACTGTGTAAAGACCCAGGTATGCTTCATTTTTTACTCAATCTAGCATACATTTGTTGGGCGCTAGCCTTTCAAGTGACTTAGATCACAGATGGATGCGTTTGATGCATGTGCACTATCCAACAAACCTTTGTTTTTGAGCGCTCAATCCCTTGCACATACAATTGGACATCAGTGAACGAAAATGCAAAAAAAAACTGTATTTCAAGAAATTTCCCTGAACTATTCCCTATTCCACATTGGTTGGACAATTAGATAGTCCCATCCCCAAATCAATGCAATGCGGATGAAGGCCAAAACCTTCATGGTGGTGGCAAAGTCATCCGTAATTCATTTAGCTTTTTAAAAAACCATTTAGGCTTCAAAATTTATAAAAGTTGTGTTAATTTGTAAAGATTATCATGATGAACAAAATGTGTAAGAATCAAACTTTTGATTAATTTCTGCAATAATCCAAACGCCAATGGGAAAATCGAGAAAACCAGTGTGATGCTCACTTCCGTGTTGAAATATATCACTGCAGCACTATATTAAGCTAAAATATAGTATTTTTTTTACTGAGAAAAAAAAAGACTTCAGCTTTAAAATAAGTTTTTTGAGCTAAATTAGTGGATTTGGAGAATAGTGATGAGATTAAACCTCAATAGCCCCTTTCACACAGCAATACCGGTAAATTACCGTAAAATTACCAGAATGACTTTACCGGTAAAATCACAAATATGCTGTTTACACAAGCAACAGCGTTCTGGCTTTTTACCGGCAGGAGACCATTCACACATCAGCATCAAAATACCGGTAAATTATGTGATGTCAGTCATAGGAAATTATCTTTAAATGCTGTGCCGTTGTCTTCATCCACCAACATGAGAATTGCTTTAGTTTCACTATCTGTTCAACTTGACAACATTGACGTCTGAGTGACAGGCATAACAGATGATCAAACAGAACGCATGTTTGCTCTTAAAACCTGCAGAGCCGTAGCGCTGATGAATGGAAAATAAGGCTGGGTCTCGAGCACAACATGTTGAAAAAGCTGTGAGACGTAGCGCAACAGTCAAAGATTATCATTTAGCACAAATTTAAATAGAAAAATCTATTGAAACCGTACTGTAAACAGCGCTGAGTAATCGCGGCATCTTCATAAGTCTTTATGATTGGGCCAAATCAGACTTCTTACGTCATTACGTCCTGACCCTCATTTATTGCTTCATTCCCCATTCACACAGAGCACATTACCGGTAATTAACTGGTAATGTTACAACTTCCCTTACTGGTAAATTGCCAAAACCAATTTAACATATTTTTGAAAAGGTCCTGTTCACACATGATCTGTTACCGGTAATTTACCAGTAAAGACTGTACAGTGCATCCGGAAAGTATTCACAGCGCTCCACTTTTTCCTTATTCCAAAATGGATCAAATTCATAATTTTTCCCCTCAATTCTACAAACAATACCCCATAATGACAACGTGAAAGAAGTTGTTCAGTTGTCCTGTTGGAAGAGGAACCTTCACCCCAGTGTGAGGTCCAGAGGGCTCTGGAGCAGGTTTTCATCATGCTGCTTTCATGTTTCCTTCGATCCTGAGTAGTCTAGTCCAGTTCCTGCCACTGAAAAACATATCCACAGCATGATGCTGCCACCACCATGCACCATGGTATTGGCCAGGTGATGAGTGGTGCCTGGTATCCGCTTGCCATTCAGGCCAAAGAGTTTCATCAGACCAGAGAATTTTGTTTCTCGTGGTCTGAGAGTCCTTCAGGTGATTTTTGGCAAACTCCAAGCGGCCTTTTACTGAAGAGTGGCTTCCGTCCGGCCACTCTACCATACATGCCTGATTGGTGAAGTGCTGCAGAAATGGTTGTTCTTCTGGAAGGTTCTCATTTCTCCACAGAGAAACGATGGACCTCTGTCAGAGTGACCGTCAGGTTCTTGGTCACCTCTCTGACTAAGGCCCTTCTCCCCCGATCGCTCAGTTTGGCCCGGTGGCCAGCTCTATAAGAGTCCTGGTGGTTTCAAACGTCTTCCATTTATGGATGATGGAGGCCACTGTGCTCATTAGGACCATCAGTGCTGCAGAATTTTTTCTGTACCCTTTCCCAGATCTGTGCCTCGATAAAATCCTGTCTCTGAGGTCTACAGACAATTCCTTAAACTTCATGGCTTGGTTTGTGCTCTGACATGCACTGTTAAATGTGGGACATTATGTAGACAGGTGTGTGCCTTTCCAAATCATGTCCAATCAACCGAATTTACCACAGGTGGACTCCAATCAAGTTGTAGAAACATCTCAAGGATGATCAATGGAAACAGGATGCACCTGAGCTAAATTTTGAGTGTCATGGCAAAGCCTGTGAATACTTTTGTACATGTGTTTTTTATTTGTTTATTTTTTTATACATTTGCAAAGATTTCAAACAACTTCTTTCACATTGTCATTGTGGGGTATTGTTTGTAGAATTGAGGAATAAATAAAGAATTGAATCCGTTTTAGAACAAGGCCGTAACATAACAAAATGTGGAAAAAGTGAAATGCTGTGAATACTTTCCTGATGCACTGTATGTGTGAAAGAGGCTAATGAATGGAAACAGTTGAGGGAGCAAAGTCTATTTATGTCTTAGAATTGAAGTACAACTAATGCCAACCTGTCCTCTTTTATAATGCCACCCTGTGGGAGAGAATATGTCACCATGACCAGTCTTCCAGGAAGCACTGTTCGCTTTTGTCATTCTCGGAAGCCAAATGAGAGAAGTGTGAGAAGGCTCTTACTCCTGATGTTCTGTCTCCAAGATACAGGATGTTTCAAAATGATTGACTTTGATTTACATGCTCTGAATTAGAATGTTCTACTTGAGTTGATGCATTTCAAACATCTGAACAAACATAATTTGCAGCCTGTGAAAAAGAAGTAACAATGTGTAAACTCTAAAATAGGAGTGCACTCTAAAAAAGAATCTATAAAAATACTGTAAAAATTTTACAGAATTTTCCATATTTATTTTTTACACGTGTTTTACCTGTATTTTTAATTTTTTAGTTTTGTGTTAGGGTTAACAGAAATATCTGTAAAATAACTGGATAATGTCCAGGTAATAAGCTGCTAGTATTTTTTCCATTATTTTATGGATTTATTTTTTTACAGTGTGGTCTATAGACAATACATGGGAAATTTGCTGCAGTTGATATTTGTGGTTCAGTAGTGCTCAGTTTCAAGAATATTTTACCTGATCTTTCATGTATACAATGGCATTTTTCTTTTTCTTCAGTTTTCACTAAAAGCTACAAGTCAAATCTTACTATGCCAGGCCACTCTAAAAGCACTTACTGGGGAGTGTTACAATGTCCTTTTTAATGCACAAGATCTGTCTCAATCATAGCTCAAGAGGCTCATGATATCTTCCTGGTTTCTATTACCCATTTTAGTGTCTACGTCTTTGCATCTTCCTGATCGCTAAGCTCTTGTTCCATCTTTTAAATGTCAGCGGCTTGAAAATGAAGAACTGAAGACTTCTAAAATCACCTTGTAAAACTTGTGTAAGCTGTCCTCTCTCTTCTCAGATGTTGTTGAGTGGCTACTTTGAGAAGCACAATCTGTATGACCTTCACTTGACTGGCTTTAGAGATGAAAAACAAATCACTCCCTTTATCTGAGAATCATTAAAGTCATAAAAAAATCACCAAAAAGCGAGAGAGGTTATCAATTCTGCACTTTTCTACAATTTATTGATTTATTTGTGACATTCAAAAGTGATTTAAAGAGCACTAGCTCTATAAAGGTGAAGTGTATTATTTCTTCACAACTAGCTTCACCAAATGGAATTCCAAAAATGACTATTACCAAATAGTTTCCTGAACATTCCTCCAATATTCTTCTACTGGTTGGACAAAAAAAAGCCCCAACCTCTCTATTTTAACACTCCCTTCACTTCACTTTTAAAGAGCAAAAAAAAACAAACAAAAAAAAAAAACAGGGGGCCTGGCCTGTTCTTTAGTCAGAAAAATAGGCACCCTGTCCATCATTGCATTTGTTTAAGATTGCTGACATGGGATTGGCTTACATGTCTTTGGAGGTCAAGGTTTCAGGGAGCAAAATATTCACTCAAATATTACAAAAAGGGGCATTACCTTGCAGAACTTAACACACACAGTTTCTGCCAATCTCATGTTAATCTTGAGTATCTATAGAGTAGTATTGCATCCTTCATATCGCAGAAGAGTCTTTAGTTTTATCAGATTTATATAAGATAAATACGCTGTACCGAGTCTTTTTGAAAACAGCCGAGCTCTTGGGGGTGTGCAGTGGGCAGAGTCACAAGCACACACACACACACACACACACACACACACACACACACACACACACACACACACACACACACACACACACACACACACACACACACACACACACACACACAATATATCATCGCATTATCCCTGGATAACTTTTGATTCATTATACGTTCATGTTGTTTAAATGAATGGACTTTTTGCCAATTGCCAACAAAACACAGACATTTGATGCAGTTTCACTTACCGCCTGCGGTTTCGACTCATGGCCGGGATCTTTTATCGCTGAGACTGCTCCATCATTCAGTTTCAACAATTGAAGCTCTTGATGGGTGAGCTCTTGCTCTCGCTCTGGTTGAAGTGCCCTAACAAGGAATTCCACCCGTTATGATGTCATACAGGGCCATACTCGAAAAAAAACTTTCCGAAATTTAAATGAATTGTATTTGGAACAGGAATACTCTCATACGTTCATTCAACTAATTTTTTTAAACTTTGGCCATGTTTAGCAGGAGAATCCAACTCTTTAACAGTGTAAATAAGTCAGAATGCATGACTTAGCATTAGACATCCCCTTTAAGTGCAAAATTCATAAATAATAATAACCAAAAAGTTTAGAAGGGTCGGCTCTCCAAAGAAAATTATATTGATATTAGTTTACACATGAATGAGGAAAAAAAAATAGTGTTATGAATATTTCAGTTGAATTAAAATTATGAAATTGTGACAGCCTTGCACATTCTCGAAATCCCAGAAGTCTGTGAATTTAACCAATTTATAGCTAAAAGATGTCAGTGTAAGCACAAATCTTTCTTTTGATTCACAGATTACAGAAGCAGTCAGTATTTAGTTTGAATCACCAGTGGTATTGTAAATTGAAAATCAAATGTGTCCTTTGATCTCTTTTTTAAAAGTCTAAACATGTCTGGCAATGCAATACATGCAGTATCACTTCAGCTTAGGGTCCAATTCTCCCTATTAACTTATTACCATGCATATTGGCAGGGTAGTGCAACATATTGCAGTCTCTGGGGTGGTTCCAAACTGGTTCAAAGGGGGAAATGACACGTCCAGAGACGACAGAGCGGGCTCCGTCAAGGGAAAGACACGGGGCTAGCCGATTAGGGTAGCTGGTACCGTGGAGGATACACACATGGGGTTGCCGTGAGGGAACCGCTACATATGGAACCCAGCCTACACACTCATTCCACAAGCATACGGGTGTAGGCATGGCATCAGACGGCCGCAACGTCTGGCACCGAAGGGGTGACGCTGGAGCTCGACAGGGTTAGCCATTTCCGGGGAGCACAACTGGAGACAATAGACGCATGTATCCGGCCCAGAGGGCGGGAGTGGCGTTGCAAGCCGACACTTAGAACAGGCACTTAGCGCTCCTGGCCCCTGGGGGCGAGAATGCGGGAAGATACCGGCTCTACACCGAGGCTACAGAATCTAGCTAACGTGTTAGGTGTCGCCCAGCCCGCAGCTCTACATATATCTGTCAGCTAGGCACCTTGAGCCGCCAGGAGGAAGCAACACTCCTTGTTGAGTGTGCTCGCAAACCAAACGGGCAAGGCACGTCTTGGGACTGGTAAGCCAAGATGATAGCATCCACTATCCAGTGGGCTAACCTCTTGGAGACAGCCTTTCCCTTCAGCTGTCCTCCGTAACAGACAAAGAGTGGCTCTGAGGTACACTTTGAGGGTGGAGGGAGACAGCCTTTGCTCCAGCCCATCTTGCAGGAAAGAAAGCACGACACTAACCGAGCACCTTCGGGGGTCTTCCCGGTGGGAAGAGCACCATTCGACAAACAGGTTCCACTTCAAAGCGTAGAGGCGCATCGAATAGGGGGCTCTAGCAAAAGAGATGGTGTCTACCACTGCCTGTGGTAGCCCACCTAGAACCTCCGCGTCCCGTCCAGTGACCAGACATGGAGTTTCCAGAGGTCTGGACGCGGGTGCCATAGAGTGCCCCGTCCCTGAGAAAGAAGGTCCTTCCTCAGGGGAATTGGCCAAGGAGGGGCTGTCGCGAGGAGAGTTAGTTCTGGGAACCAGGTCCGGTTGGGCCAGTAGGGCGCAAATAACAAGACCTGCTCCTCGTCCTCCCTGACTTTGCACAGGGTCTGTGCAAGAAGGCTCACTGGGGGAAACGCATACTTGCGTGGGTCCCGGGGCCAGCTGTGGGCCAGTGCATCCATGCCGAGGGTGCCCCCGGTCAGGGAATAGTACAACTGGCAATGGGTCGAGTCCGGAGAGGCAAACAGGTCTACCTGTGCGGCTCCGAAGAGGCCCCATATCAGCTGGACCGCCTGGGGATGGAGTCGCCACTCCCCCGGAGGTGTCGGCTGCCATGAGAGCTCGTCGGCTGTCCGGTTGAGCGCACCTGGGATATTAATGGCACGAAGAGACCTCAGCTGCTTCTGACTCCAAAGGAGGAGATGGCAAACAAGTTGGAACATGCGACATGCGCGTAGACCACCCTGACGGTTGATGTATGCAACGGCCGCAGTGCTGTCTGTATGGACCAGTACATGCCTGCCACGAAGCAGCCCCTTGAGGCGGCGTAGTGCCAGATGTACCACAAACAACTCGAGGCAATTGATATGCCAATGCAATTGGGGTCCCGTCCACAGACCCGCAACTGCATGCCCGTTGTACGTGGCCCCCCAGCTCGCAGACGAGGCATCCGTGAAGACCACAGCATGCCTGGACACCTGTTCTAAGGGCACTCCGGGTCCAACCACGGGCTGAAAGTTTGACGGCAGTAAGGAGTCACTGGGACCCGGTACTTGACGCTCTGCCACGCCCACCTCGGGACTCGGCCGTGAAGCCAGTGCTGAAGCGGTCTCATATGAAGCAATCTGAGCGGCGTTACCGTGGCTGCAGATGCCATATGCCCCAGGAGCCTCTGAAAAAGTTTCAGTGGGACTGTTGTCCTACCTTTGAACGAATTCAAGCAGTTCAACACCGACCAGACTCGCTCCTCTGTGAGGCACGCAGTCTGGTTGACCGAATCCAACTCCATGCCGAGATAAGAGATCATCTGCGTGGAACAGAGTTTGCTCTTCTCTCGGTTGACCCGAAGACCCAACAGGCTGAGGTGACTGAGCACCATGTCCCTGTGTTCGCACAACTGCTCCCGAAACTGAGCCAGTATGAGCCAGTCGTCGAAATAGTTGAGGATGCAAACGCCGCGTTCTCTGAGCGGAACAATGGCTGCCTCCGCCACTTCCATGAAGACGCGAGGCGACAGGGACCGGCCGAAGTGCAAGACTTTGTACTGATATGCCTTCCCCTCGAACACAAAGCGTAGGAACGTTCTGTGTCAAGGAAGAATAAAGACATGAAAGTACGCGTCCTTCAGGTCAATCGCTGCGAAACAATCTTGGGGACGGATGCTTTCGAAAATGCGTTTCTGCGTTAGCATCCGGAACGGGAGCTTGTGCAGGGCCCGATTCAGGATACGCAGGTCCAAGATTGGCCATAACCCACCACCTTTCTTGGGTACAATGAAGTAGGGGCTGTAGAACCCCGCCTTCATATCGGCTGGAGGAACCGTCTCGACCGCGTCTTTCGCCAGTAGGACATCGATCTCTGACTGCAAGACCTGAGCATCGCTGCTTCGCACGGAGGTAAAGAGAATGCTCCTGTACTTCGAAGCCGGTAGGCGAACTGAATCGCGTAGCCGAGTCTGATGGTACGGATGAGCCAGCGAGACGGCCTGGGGAGCTGTAGCCAAGCCCCCAGAGGCCGAACAAGCGGGATCAACGGCACCACAGACGTACCCGGGGTGGGGCAGCGAGGTGGAACAGACAGACCCAACTCGGGAGGCCCGGAGGCAGCCCGGAGTGCTGTCTGAGTATTCCAGGGTGGGGCAGAGTGTGGGTGAGAAGGCCTGGAGGCATCCTTGAGCTGCACACTGCTGCCCCCTGGCGAGGGGAGGGGAGGAAAGGAGTGGCTAGGCCCGGGGGCGTCGCACACTGCCAACCTGGCCCTCTTTGTGCCCAGGGAGAGAGGTAAACTGCTCTGAAAATGTGGGTATTGTAGAGTATTGACACCAGTCGGGGCCCCCCGGTCCTCCTCTGGGGGGTGGGGGAGGGATGCGGACACCCACTCCCTCGAAGCAGCTCCTATTCTCCCTGGGCTGCCCGTCTGAGCTGGTTGGGCGCCTCCCTTACGTCCGGCACCCTGCTTCCCAGATGGAGGCTGCTGCCAGGGTTTCGCAGGGGCGGAGGCGGATGCAGGGGGGGCACCCTCGGTGACAAGCAGGCAGAGGCGCTGCGAATCAGGATGTTTTTTTTTTTTAAACCGCCTCTGTCTGCTTCTGGGCCACCAAGAACTGCTGGGCAAAGTTCTCGACGCGCCTCGCCGAAGAGGCCAGCCTGACAGACAGGGGCGTTGAGGAACCGAACTTAGTCGGACTCACGCATATCTGCCAGGTTTAGCCCAAGGTTCCTGGACCACTAGTGTGGACATCGCCTGACCCAGGGAGAGTGCGGTGACTTCCGTCGCCCGGAGAGCGGGGTCCACCGCCGCATGCAGTTCCTGCATATCCCCTGGGTCGGAACTACCCTCGTGCATGCAGGACAGAGGGTAGTGAGAGAGGGAAAAATGTATACAGATTTTTGGCCCTTTTGGTGTTCCTTATTTTGACACCAAATAGTTCCCATACTGCAAATTTTTCCAATGCCCATCCGGAAAAAAAGGCACGGGGGAAGGCAAGGCGATTTACGCGTTGCACTACGCCTCGGCTACCCGGGAAAGCATGGCTGTCAACTATGAATCTGATTCAGCAAGAGCACACACTATTATAGTGGGAAACTCAGCATCATCATTTCCAGCGCATAACAGCCCTCTCTCGGATGTAACAATTGACATCTGTCCTTTGCCAGAGCCCCAAATGAAACACTAGGGGCCCTATTTTAACGATCTGAAACGCAAGTGTCAAAGCGCGAAGCGCAAGTAACTTTGTGGGCGGGTCTCGGCGCTGTTGCTATTTTCCCGGCGGGATAAATGGCTCTTGCGCCCGGCGCAAATCTAAAATGGGTTGGTCTGAAGTAGCTTCATTATTCATAGGTGTGGTTTGGGCGTAACGTGAATAAACCAATCCGAGCGTCATCCAACATTCCCTTTAAAAGCAGGTGCGCAAGTTCCATTATGGATTGCTATTATTATGGCGTATTTACCAGGCGCACGCCAGGAGCGGTTCACAGCCGAGGAGACTGATGTTCTTGTAAGAGCAGTGAAAGACAGAGAAGTTGTAATGTTGTACATTATGGTAAAGGTGATTTCACAGTCTTTTTTTTTCAGTCTTTCAGTTTTTTCAGTTTTTCAGTCGATTTTTTTTCCTGGTTCTTGACGGACAAACCAATTTGTCAGATGTCCTTATATACATATATGTCTTGCCACTATTGGGCAAACAGGTCTTATCCTTAATTATTACAATTAGCCTGAATCATTTGTAAGCTAGATTTATGCCTATTTTTTCACATCTTCGTGGCACACCACAATGATTTCCGTCATTTCATGTGTTAATATTTTTTTAGTGTAACAATTTATGATTTGCAAAAATAACTGTTGCATCTGTGTAGGTTACATGAGCAAAGTGTATGCGCGTTGTGCACGCTATACATTATGGTCAAGCATGCGCCCTTAAAATAGCATAATGAACAACGCGCAACGCGCCACTGACTTTAGACTAGGTTTTTTCTGGTCAGTGGCGCAATTGTTTAATGGAACAGCAAAATAGCACCAGGGATTGTTTGCGCCGGAACACGCCTCCTTTTTTGCGCTGAACCGCCCAGGGAGCGCAAGTTCATTCACTAGTTTAGCGACGTGCTTCTGTGGAGGGAAAAGCGCGCTTTGCGCGGGTGCAAAATAGGAATTACACATGCGTCGGTGTACAAAGTCAATTGCGCTGGATGCAAGATAGGGCCCCACGTCTCCTTGTTTTTTAAAAGGACCAGCAATCCCATCTGTAAGCTACCAGCAGGCATGTGAGACAGTGAACGTGGCCGTCAAACTCGACGGCACACGGTGCGCTGAACACTCAAGCCCTATGAAAAAGGCAAGACGAACACCGCACCGACGTGGTCATGTTCTCATGAGAGAACATGAACCACCCACAAACACAGTCTCAGCATGCTTGTCATGTGATAGAGAAGTGGGGGCCCACGGCGATGTACCCGGCGGGGAAGCACCACTGTAATCCTCAGGTCACCAAGGCTTATTAGCCGAAGTAGCCCTTTTCTGGCTTTTGCAAGAAAAGAAACTAGATCGGGGAATAGGCAAAGGGACTCAACCCCGTTTTAGGTTTCATAGTCTCGACCGCGCATCTAAAGCGGCGAGTGACGCGCTGGGTTGCCGTGACAACCCCCGCTGCCAGCTGGCGCCCGACGGCACACGGCGCGCTGAACGCTCAAGCCCTTACGAGAAAGGTGAGGCGAACAACGCGCCGACGTGACCATGCTCTCCTGAGAGAACATGGATCACCCACAAACGCAATCTCACATGTTTATATCAAACGAGGACAGGAAACAACCGCATCCAGAAACACATGGTTTGAATGACATCTTGAAAAAGACGCAGGGTCAAACCGTGTTACTCTTTTAGAAAAGAAAAACTGCTCTTTTAGTGCTGAAGCACTCAGGGAGATGACCGCGGCTCACGCAGTTCAGATAGTGCAAGCCTGCGTGAGGACTCAGAAACGGAAACGCCCAGCCAACCAACAGAACCAGCTCTTTATCTCCTCTGAAGCGACCACCCGCTGAAAGGCGCCATCACACCCGCACTGGAACAGCAGTCCTTCTCACGAGACTCGAATAACACTCTTCGTAGAAACAGCAAAATGATGCACTGTTCGGCTCCGAAGTAGAAAGCAATGATGCGGCATTCCACTTCCTTATTTACAGTGTTGGGCAAGTTACTGAAAATTAGTAATTAGTTACAGTTACTAGTTACTTCTAACTAGTAACTGTATTGTAATCTATTTATTGTAATCAACAGGGCAAAAGGACTTCAAATCAAGCAGTAGTACAGTGTTAAGTGTCCACCAGCGGCAGTGAGCGTTCCTTTGGCGCAGCTGGGAGAGTATAGCCTGGGAGAGTTATGGCCTTTGTACACCTGGTCACTTCATTCGTTTTCTCTGACCAGATATCTATCCGATTGTGAAAAGACCAGACCAGTAAATGCCTTCCGAGATTTTTTCGAGACGGATATAAATCCGATTACTCAAACAAACCAATTCAGAAGGTGCAACACGCATCGCCGCAAATGAGTAAAGCAAGCCAACACACAAACTGCCGCCAGTGAAACAGAAAGTAGGCGAAGTCTTAGATGCTGCGTAACTCCGCCCCACCTCGTGGGTATATAAGGAAGTACGCTGCGAACATCGCATTATGTTACTGCTGCAGGAGCCAAGACTGAACTCCGCGTTCCAGGCAGCACAGCTGACGTGGCTAAGGAAACGTACGTCTCCGTTCCCTCCTCAGGGAACGAGGGTTACATACGTAACCGAGACGTTCCCTTTCGTTCAGTCACTACGACGTACGTTAGTGACTAACGAATGGGGGATCCTATTCAACAACGCCACTCAGCTGTCATCCAGTGCCCTGCGTAAGTGTGAGATCCCGCCACTTAAGGCCCTAGGACTCCCACTTATCACAGGAATACCAAGGTACACTGGGAAGCATATCCCAGTGAGGGAATGCCAAGATGCCTACCGTAGGGAGGACTTAGAGAATACACATATGACCCGCTGAGGGTTGCATATGGAAGATCTCTAGGGTACCAGCCGAAGGTGGATTTTTAACCCTAGGGGTGGCAGGGACTTGCCAAGGGAAAGACACCTGCTCACTGAGGAGGCTTACGGTGGGAATACTCGTGTGGGGGTCGCCAGAGGGGAACCATGCACACAGAGCACCTGGCCGGACATGAGGGTCTGGGCTCGAAAGGGCAGACTGAACTGATGTCGGCGTAAGCAGTGCTGGAGGAGCTCAGGGCTCTCGGGGAGCTCACCTGAGGAAAATATCGCACGTATCCAGTCCTGGGAGTGGAATGGCGAGCAAGCGAAGACACCTGAGCCTGGTCCATTACCGGCCACCCGTAGGGGCGAGTACATAGTCGGACACTGGCTCCACTCGGAGATTGTAGAATCTGGCGAATGTGTTGGGTGTCGCCCAGCCTGCAGCTCTGCAGATGTCTGTTAGCGAGGCGCCATGCGCTAGAGCCCAAGAGGAGGCCACACTCCGGGTGGAGTGTGCCCTCACACCAAGGGGACATGGTCGGCCTTGCTGCTAGTAAGCCAAAACAAAGGTGTCCACTAACCAGTGAGACAACCTCTGCTTTGAGAGAGCACTTCCCTTCCGCTCTCCACCATAACAGACAAAGAGCTGGTCTGAGGTCCTGAAACACTGCGTCATGTCTACGTAGGCGCGGAGAGCGCGTGCTGGACAGAGCAATGCCAAGGCTGGGTCTGCCTCCTCCAAAGGCAGCGCTTGCAGGTTCACCACCTGATCTCGGAACGGAGTGGTGGGAACCTTGGGCACATATCCGGGCCGGGGTCTCAGGATCACGTGAGAGTTAGCCGGCCCGAACTCAAGGCACGCTTCGTCAACCGAAAATGCTTGCAGGTCCCCGACCCTCTAAGCGAGGCCAATGCCGTCAGCAGAGCCGTCTTCATGGACAAGAGCTTAATCTCAGCCGACCGCAAAGGCTCAAAGGGAGGCCTCTGCAGAGCACTTAAGACTACTGAGAGGTCCCAAGAGGGAACGAGAGGAGAGCGAGGAGGATTCAGTCTCCTCGCCCCCCTCAGGAACCTGATGATCAGGTCGTGCTGCTACTTACCTTTTTGTCTCCCAGGAGATCGTGGTAGGCAGATATTGCGGCCACGTACACTTAAGGGTGGAAGGAGACAGCCTTCGTCCCACCCCCTCCTGGAGAAACGAAGCACAGACCCGATCGGGCATTTCCAGGGGTCTTCCTGGCGGGAAGAGCACCATGTGACGAAGAGGTCCCACTTCAACGCATAGAGGTGTCGAGTAGACTCTGCCCTAGCGGAAGTGATGGTAGCGACCACCGCAGGTGGAGGGCTACTCAAACCAGCCGCGTCCCGTCCAGAAGCCACACGTGGAGCTTCCAGAACGCTGGATGCGGGTGCCAAAAGGTGCCCCGTCTCTGAGGAGTCTCAGAGGAATAGGCCAGGGAGGGGCTGTCGCAAGGAGTAGCAGTTCTGAGAACCAGGTCCGGCCGTGCCAACGGGGCGACCAACATGACCTGCTCCTTGTCCTCCCTGATCTTGCACAGTACCTGTGCGAGAAGGCTCACTGGGGGAACGCATAATTGCGTAGCCCCGACGACCAGCTGTGCGCCAGTGCATCCGTGCCGACCATAGGTCAGGGAATAATACAGGGAGCAATGGGAAGAGTCCTGGGAGGCAACAGGACTACCTGTGCGTCGCCGAACCGTTCCCATATCAGCTGGACCGTCTGGGGATGGAGTCTCCATTCTCCAGGAAGTGGCTGAAGCCGTGAGCTCGTAGGCTGCACGGTTCAGGACTCCCGGGATGTGGACAGCATGAAGGGACCTCAGATGCTTCTGACTCCAAAAAACGAGATGGCGGGCGAGTTGAGACATACGGCGGGAGCGAAGACCGCCCGGCCGTGTCGTCTGTCCTGACTAGTACATGTTGACCCTTCAGCAACGCTCGGAAGCGGTGCAGGGCGAACCGTACTGCCAGCAACTCGAGGCAATTGACATGCAGAAGGCGCTGGGGTCCTAACCAGGAGCCCGTGGCTGCTTGTCCATTGCACATGGCACCCCAGCCCGTGGATGATGCATCTGTTGATACAACAAGATGCCTGGAAACTCGTTCTAAGGACACTCCGGTCCGTAGAAAACTGAGGTTCGACCACGGGGAGAGAGTCCGTAAGCAGGCCCGAGTCACTTGTACCCGGAGCGTGCCAGACCGCCATGCCCATCTCGGGACTCGATCGCGTAGCCCGTGCTGAAGCGGTCTCATATGAAGCAATCCGAGCGGCGTTACCGCGGCTGCAGATGCCATATGCCCCAGGAGCCTCTGAAACAGTTTCAGTGGAACCGCACTCTTGCCCTCGACTCGTCGAAGGGAAGTCAGCAGACACATGGCGACCGAGTCGGTCCATACCGAGAAAAGAGATCCTCTGCGCGGGGCAAAGTTTGCTCTTCTCCCAGTTGACCCGAAGGCCCAGACGGGCTAGGTGATGGAGCACCAAATCTCTGTGTCCGCAAACCTGCTCTCGAGAGTGACCCAGTATGAGCCAGTCATCGAGGTAATTCAGGATGCGAACCCCGTGCTGCCGAAGGGGCGCAAGGGCTGCCTCGGCAATCTTCGTAAAGACGCGAGGGGACAGAGATAGTCCGAATGGTAGAACTGCGTACTGATATGCCCGCCCCTCGAAAGCAAACCATAGGAACGGTCTGTGTCGAGGTAGAATGGAGACATGGAAGTAGGCGTCCTTCAGGTCGATCGCTGCAACCAATCGTCTGGACGAACGCATTCGAAAAGGCGTTTCGCTGTCAACATCTTGAACGGAAACCGGTGGAGGTAACGGTTCAAGACGCGCAGGTCCAGGATCGGTCAAGCCCACCGGTCTTTTTTGGGTACAATGAAGTACGGGCTGAAAAACCCGGAATTCACCTCGGCTGGAGGGACAGGTTCGATCGCACCCTTCGCCAGTAGGGTGGCAACCTCCGCTCGCATGACGGGGGCATTAGCCACGATCATGGTGGAACGGACTCCCCGGAAGCAGGGAGGAACCTGCGCGAACTGAATCGCGTAGCCGCACCTGACTGTCTTACGCGACCCAGCGGGACAGCCCTGGAATCTGAAGCCAGGCTCCCAGGAACTGCACCAGCGGGGTCAATCGGACTACAGGTGTACCCGGAGTGGGGCAGCGATGCAGCGTTACCGACCCGGACAAGGGAGGCTGTTGGGCGTCCCGGTGTGGGGGTGCGGTTAACGGCTGCGTCCTGACAGAGGAGACCAGGGAAGGACGCGCGTTCCACTGGGGTCTGCTCTGCCAGGAGGCTGGCGACAGAGAGGGATGCGAGTGGCGGGACCCGTGGGTGGCGCGCACTGTCATCACCGGTCTCTGGGTCCTCAGAGGCAGGAACATGAGTTCTTCCCAAGCGCTGCTAGCCCGGGGGCCAGCAGCGGAAGGATTTTCCCCCGGCCCTCCAGCGGGGGAAGGAGAGGCCCTGCTACCATCCCCTGGGAAGAACTGGAACCCATCTCTGAGTTGTCCACTTCCAGCGTGGCGTTTAACCAGGCTGGGGAGCGGACTGGGCGACATCCTCAACCACCTCCACGGCGCGGCCCAGGTTAAGGCTGCTGCTGGGGCCGGGCGGGAAGAGGGAGGGCGCCCTCGGCGGCGAGCGGACTGAGGCGACTGAGCCGGCGGCTGGTGCAGCAGCTGGCCGCCGGGGCAGTACGTGTTACAGCCTCAGTCTGCTCTGGGCGGCCGAGAACTGTTGGGCGCAGTTCCCAGCCGCGCCGCCGAAGAGGCCAGCCTGGGACATGGGTGAGTTGAGGGGGCGGGCCCACTCAACGTCCTCCAAATCACCAGGTAAGGCCAGGTGTTCTCCCGGACCACAGCTGTGGACATCTCCCGACCCAGGGAGCGTGTGGCCACCTTCACCGCCCGGGGGCGGGATCAGTCGCGGCACGCAGCTCAATGAAGAGCCCTGGGTCGGCTCCACCCTTGTGCATGTGCAACGGGGCGGCGGCCTGCCCGTAGCTCTGCAGGACCACGCCACTGAAGTAGACGAGCCCAAAGGCTTTGGGAGGGTGCTTAGGACAGCCACACCACGCCACGTCAAGCCCTCTGTGGACACCGTAGTGCGCAACAGAGAGTTCAACAGTGGGGGTGAGGGGGCCCCAGTGTACCCTAGGCCGCGGCCCCATCAAGGGCAGAGAAGGCGGAGGAGGCCACCAAACGATCGCGGGAAGCACGGGGACTTCCAGGACCGCGTGATCTCCTCATGCATCTCGGGAGCGAAAGGCATTGGGGGCGGGGCCCAACAGCTGTCGGGTGCCGTCCCCAAAAACCAATCGCGCAACCACGAGCACTCGCGACTGGGCGGAGTTCCACACCAGCGCGAGACTCGCGGCTGCCCGAGATAACATGGCTGTCAACCTTAGGTCGGATCAGGCAGTGCTGACACACCTGGAGGCGGAGCACAACTCCTAATCGTCATCCCCAAAGGACTCCAGCCCACCTTGGGATGCGGCGATCGACATCTCACTGCTATCTGGAGCGTGAACGAAACGAACGAGGCGTCAGAGACGGGCCGCTGTTTCAGTCCAAAACTCGCGGGTTAAAGCAATGTGCGAGAGGGGGCGTGGCCCGAGGAATGATCGTCGGGGTTCTTAATACCACGGCACCGCACTCAGGTCACCCTGGCCACCAGCCAAAGTACCACCTCACTCGGAGACGGTAGATTGGGGTGTGGCAGAGGGGACTCTCTCTCCTCACGGAGATCACTGAGTCTCGACCGCAACATCGCGATGGTCACGTTCCCGCAGTGGGAACATGACGCATCCACAAACACTGCCCGAACGTGCTGAAGCCCAAACACATCGAGCAGTGAATGTGCCCATAGACAGCAACGGAGATCGATCGCACCCGGAAGTGCACGGGCGAACCGTCTTGAAAAAGACGTGCCACGCGCAAGCTCTTTTTGTGAGAGGAAAGCTCTGCAGAGTGCCGAAGCGCCCAGGGAAACACACACACAGCTGTTGCAGATCACTGCACAGATCAGCAGGCAGGCAGCATGAGATCGCTGGAACGCGCCGTAACACCAACACCCTGGAGAACCGCTGGTCTCGAAGACTGAAGAGAAGACTTCAGAATTCAGGCTTGTAGGAGTGAAGAGATCCTCTTGGCTCCAAAGCAGAAACAAAATGCGATGTTCGCAGCGTACTTCCTTATATACCCACGAGGTGGGGCGGAGTTACGCATGCAAATTCCGCATGCCCATGGCATTGGCACTGCCATTGGGCGCTGTTGAATACGAAGAAGATGATTGGCTTCTAAGCGAAACCCCCATTCGTTAGTCACTAACGTACGTCGTAGTGACTGAACGAAAGGGAACACAATAATCTTCATTAAAACTAAAGAGACTAAATGATCTAAGCAGTGCATAGGTCGCTCTCTCATATTGCGGTCTTTGATCTTTTAACTGATAAATGAAATGCAGCTCATATCTTTTGCTTTCGTTGAAGTGAACTTATTGAAGTTAAATGTGCATATAGCGCGGCAATTAAAGATCAGATTTATGTTAATTTTGCGGAGAGGTGTATGGTAAGACAACCAGCATTTTAAAAAAAAAAAAAAATTTTATACTGTGTAGCCCGTTTCATTTGCGAGTGCCTACTCCTAACCTCAATTTATACAAAAATGCCTTTTTTACTGAGGTGGTGGTGATAGGCTAGTAGTTTAAACTAACATTGTGATGCTTGAAGTGTTTGATATCTATGGATTTTATTATAGGCAAGACAAGCCAAGTGTTGATTTGAGAGGCTAAAGCGTTGGGTTAACTCGCTGTCGGCCGACGGGCTGGTAGTCACTTTAAAAAAACAAAAACTTTAATTTAACAAACGAAAAAATGCTCCAAACATTTTTCTAAAATAACTTAATAAAGAAACGAAACGAAATATAACTACTTTGACATTAAAAACAAAAAAGAACTATTTTTATAGACAACAATGTGTAATAGGGAGGATAAAAAAGCACGGGCCAGGCTAGGGCCTAGATCTGAGCTTCTTGTTCGCAAGCGTTCATTTTTCACAAAAGAGAGTAACGCGAGTAACAAACTCATTTAAATTTCAGTAATTGTAATTGCGTTACTTGATAAAAAAAAAGATTTAGTTACACGTTACCACTAAAAGTAGTGGAATTACAGTAACACGTTACTTTGTAGCGCGTTACTCCCAACACTGCTTATTTATACCCGCGCTGCGGGGTGGTGCGTGGAATGCGAGAATCGCATGCCAATCTTCATTGGCTCGTTTTTAAACGCTCGAAGTAGATTGGTCTCTGAAAACAGATCCCAGTTCGTTGGTCAGTTCCGACGTACGTCGAACGTGACCGACTGAAAGGGAACAGACATTCTACTGACTATAAGTAACTTTGCAAGTATGCCAAGTTATTCGATCCATAACCCTACCAGTCTACTAATATTACTAACACTCTAATGATAGTTAGTCGACATGTAGGTGCAATGTTACTCATAGTCAACAGAATGTGTTAAAGGGACCATCAAAATAATGTTATTTTTTTTTAAATACAGCCCTTTAATAGAGTGAATATAGACCTATGGTATAATAGCTTATTAAAATGTTCCTTTGCTAAATAAAAAAAAGCATATTGTGGTTAGCATTCCTGTGTAGTCATCTAAAATGTGGTTGCTGTAGGTTTGTATGGCTGTGTATGTATTTTCTAACCTTGTCATGATGCTCGTTTTAGGTGATTTTGCCACTGGTAAAGATGTGAAAGCGGTTGGACAAGGACAGTATTTTTTTTCTATTTAAACCCAAGCCAGGAAAGACGCCTTATAAATGGTACTTCGGAGGGGCCGTTTGAAAGGCCTCACATTTGTTTTCAAATGTTTCAGGTTTCCAAAACCTTTGAAACCTTAAACTGGCACAAGTGGTGTTGGAAACACTGGCATTTGAATCACATTCTTCTAATAAACATTTAAACGAACAGGTTATATAGTCCATCTTATTTAAAGTGTCATTGTTTAGTAAAAGGTGACACTCAAATGTGGCACTTTGAATCAGTTCAGTTAAGCTTTATTTATAGTGCTTTTAACAATAGAAATAGTCACAAAGCAGTTTTACAGGGTGTCAGGCATTAAACCCCCTGTGTGCAAGCAAATGAAAACCGTTGCAAAAAACAAAAACTGGTCAAATTTAAAAATGTGTTTAAAGGTTTTGTCCTCATGAAAAAAAGTTTTACACTTAAAGAAATGGTACATCTGGAAAATTTGTTAAAATCATGTACTGTCATATGAGAAATTCAGTTTAAAAGCGTAGCCATGTATTTAAGAATCGTTTATTGATTCGTCTGATTCGTTCAGAAACACTGACTCATTCAGAAACTAAACTTCACTGTGCTGATCGGAGATGCAATGGTTCTAAGATGGCTTTGGTTAACATTATTATCATTGGTGAAATTGAGCAAAACAGTCAATAGAGACAGTACTGTGTTTACATAACTTATTAACTGGAACCTAGCTTATTATTTATTTATAAATTATATAGCCTGCCATTGTATAAAGTATAAAATAGTGAAGATCTGTAAAGTAGGGCAAATGAGTGTCCGGCTCAAGGCTGCACCGGTAGGTGGATATGTATTTCAAAAACCAGACATTCTAAACTGAAACCATATGAATGGCCAGCCTACATTCACATGACAGTTATATAAGTCTAATTGTCAGTATAACTCTAAGACAACTGCCATATTATAAAGTGCAACATAAACTAAAAATGCATCTTTAAAGTCAGCATATTTTGCTTTTTGAATCCATATTCCTGGTTTTACTGTGAAGGATTAAATGGTGTTATTCCAAATGAATGATTCTGTCAGGACCACTTTCGTCAAAGATGATTGACAATTAGCATACAGTTTGGATTGGCAGTATGATTCTGTTCTGGGAAAGAAGGGTCGCAGCGATAATCCCCCTAATAGGATAACCAGAACAATTTGCTTAAAGGTCCCATGGCATGGCATTTTTCTATTATTTTATAATGTTTCCCGAGGTGTACTTATATTGTTAGTATGATTTTTACATCATAAAATGTCATAATTTAGAAATAAAAGGCATTTTTTCTATACTGATGTTTGCCCTCTGGCTGAATGCCCTGTTTCAAGAGGCGTGTCTGCAGTGAGACTTCAGTAAAAACGCCCACTGTTGTGATTGGCTGACATCTTTGCATTTGAATGAGTATCAGATCTTGTAGCGGAGGGGGCGTGGTTTAACGAGGTCTACCAGGCACGAGCAGAGCCTGCTGCCAGAGAGATGGATGGACCTGACTTCACTTCTCATCAGTTCTCTCAGCATGTCTCAGTTCAGTGAACTGTTGTAGTTACTAGCATATACTACAGGTTATTTGTTTATTTTTTAGTCGGAGGGGCTGTCACTCATGTCAGAAAGTTAGTAACTCTAGTAAATTATGGATCAGCGCTGACTGGAGACGTGAACCGTTTAGAACGATTCAGTCCGATCTGGTGAACTGGTTCGGTTCACTAAAAATAAACCGGTTCAAAAGAATGATTTGTTCGCGAACCGGACATCACGGACCAGAGACAGAGCGATTGCTAACACAAGTTTATTTTGTTTGTATCTGAGAGTTCTGAATAAACACGAGTCCCAGTCACGCCGAGTCCGTCTTCATCCTTATTCTACCAACTTTGTAACACATCGTCGAGATGAACGAGTTAAGGGTTGATTATAGCATTATTTTTAGATATTTTCCTATCATATGAAAAGCGTTAGTGACGCGCATTGAGTACACAGCGCAAACAAAGACACAACAGCAGTAATCGAATGTAATCCAGTTTATTGTGGGGCTAGGCTGGCTAGCCCGGATATGCTCACTCTTACCCCCTTCTGCTTAATCTCGCGCCGCGTATGGCACCTCCACTGTTGGCCAGATGCAGTACTGGGGGTCGGTGATGTTGAAGGCCGACCGGCCAGTGCAGCCCGAGCTTCGGCGTGTGTGAGGTTTATCTCTAAAGTGATGTGAGTCTGCCGATGTTGAGCAGAAACTCATGACTGTATGCACATTGTAGAACAGAAAGACGCGATGAGGACGTACAAAAACACTGACTCGCAAGCTAGAAAACACCGTTCTGTCGGGAGAGAGAGAAGCCGCAGCGTGTGCACGAATAATAAAGTTCTGTGTGAACTTGAATAATTAGCTACACATCAGAAATCACTGATCACAGATCAGAAGGAACTGAAAAAAGATATCTGTTTTCATTTATACATCCAAACACTGAGAAACTGGCAGCATTCACAAGCCATGATCTCTCGAGGACAAATATGGCGCTTGCATGGGCGTACCAATATCTCTGGGCGGAGGAAAGGGAGGTAACCGTTCCTGTTTTGACTTCATAACAGGAGACTTCAAGATTGGCTAGTCTGGCCTGTCATTTTCTCAAAGGCAGAGAAAGACAGCCAGAACTCGGTTTACAACGATCAAAATTTCTAACCACTTGGGGACAATATTCAGGCTAGGGGAACTCATATTAATGTTGAAATACCTCATAAAATGACAATTTCATGCCATGGGACCTTTAAAGACGGAAAAAACGGTCACCGTTTATATTTATAGACACAATAGTAATCTTTTACTTATTTAAAAATGTTTGTGTGCTGTTTGTGGACCCACCTATAGGTGCATATTGCACGCTCTTTAAATAACACAAAAAATACTGCGCTATTGACTTTAGACCAGGTTACAGTTGGTCAACGCGCCACAACAATGCGCCTGAACACACCTCGTCACGCCCATGGGCGCACAATGGCCGCAAATCCATTTTCTATTTAAACAACATGGCGCAGGACATGGAAATGATTACTGCGTTGGGCTGAAACTAGCAAAAAACACTTGTGTTGCGCCTGGCGCCGCATTGTGCCGAGTGTATGATAGGGCCCAATGACTACATCAGTTAAACTTTATTTTGATAGTCCATTTTAGGTTAAGGTTAGGGTTAGTAGAATAAGTTGACATGTAGTTGCAAAGTTATTCATAGTCAGTAAAATGTCTGAAGTTTATCGAAATAAAGTGTTACCATTTGATCAAACTCCTAATATGAGCAATAGTAATAGTGATGTTGGCAAGCACCAAGAAAACTGTCAGTGTTGTGATGGGAATAAACTGCTTAGTTAAATTTTAGTAATGTTAAGTGTTGTCCTTATTTGGCCGACTTGCTACTTTAAACTTCTCTGGATCCACTGCTGTTCATCTGTGAGTGCACTTCCCATTTATCAAACTGACTTTTAATGTCTTCATTCTCCATAAACCTGGAAATTATCTCTCATAGGGCCAATCTGCTAGTGTGGGAAGCAAAATTTCAGTATATGGGGAATAAAATTGTTTGCTTCTATTTCAGCATTTCCATGTATGCAGGACATAATTTTTCACTAGGGATTGAAAATCTAACTCATCTTTCTTTCTCTTGCCTAAAGATAAAACATCAAGATAAAAGAGTTTATCTGGGTCCAACGGAACTGTTTCCTATCTCTCTTGTCAGTCAAGTGATCCTGTGAATTTCTCTGACAGGAAAGTGTATCTCAATTTATTATCATTAACCAAAAAGCTAATAGAAATTGGGAAACGTTATTTATGCACCTTTAACATTAAAAATCTAATATAAAATTAAATAAAACTAAAAACTAGTGAATCTTTTAGAATAAAATGTATAATCCTGATCTTAACTGCCATGATATGACTCTTTATCCAGTGCAGCCTTTGAAGTTACACCTTTGACAACTTTACTGTACCAATATGGATTAAAACATTAATTGTTATGACAATATCAGTATAATATTTGATAATTTAACAAAACTATTTTTTAAGGAAAAATATACTACTTATGGATTACTTTTAGAAAAAATTTAATATGCTGCTGCGTTTAAAAAATAATAAAATGGAAAAAATTGTAATATTGAGAAATATGTTTTACATTTCAAATATCTGTTTTTTATTTGAATATATTTTAAAATGTAATTTATTTCTCTGTTGCAAAGCTAAATTTTAGCATTATCACTCCAGTCTTAAGTGTCACATCATCCTTCAGAAATAATTCTAATATGCAGATTTTCTGCTCAATTATTATCAGTTATTACTGATGCTCAATTATTTATAATGGTTGTTGTTTTTATATATATACATCTTTTGTAACATTACAAATGTTGGTAACATTTTAGAATACTGTTCTGTCATTAATGAATAAGTATACCGGAACAAATGAGTAACACATTATTAACACTCTAGTAACTAATATAGTAACTACAATTATCTAGTAACCACTAATTACTTAAGTATGTTACGTTTACACTTAAAGAAAACTAAGGTGAGGACTCAAGTGCAAAAGGATTGTATTTATTATAACAAAAAGAAACATAAAACAAAACCCACAATGGGGCAAAACACAAACAAACTAACAAAATGCAACTCAAATATACCAAAAGGAATCACGGGGAAAAGGGAGACGTTGACATGACAACGATCAGACGAAGACTGAACACACAAAGGAACTTATAAAAGGGACAAATCAAGCAGGGAAATGAGGGAACACACGTGGGGCAAAGGGAGGGATGGGAGGGACAGACCAGGGCGGGATGGGGGAAACAAAAAGTTCAGGCGGCCAGGGCGGCCCGCAGCGTTCAGGCGGCCAGGGCGGTGCGGCCAGAGCAGGACACCAGGGCGGCGCAGGCAGAGCAGGGTGCCTGGCCGGCGCGGTCAGAGCAGGGACCCCCGAAAACGGGACCACCGGAACACGATCCACTGGAACTGGGACCACCGGAACACGGACCACCGGAACTGGGACCACCGGAACACGATCCACCGGAACACGATCCACTGGAACTGGGACCACCGGAACACAATCCACCGGAACACGATCCACTGGAACTGGGTTCAACGGAACAGGGACCACCGGAACCGGCATGGAGGGAGCCTTTCTCCTCCTCCACCAAGCTCGGGACCACCGGAACTGGGACCATCGGAACTGGGACCACCGGAACACGGACCACCGGAACTGGGACCACCGGAACCTGATCCACCGAAACTAGGTCCACCGGAACTGGGACCACCGGAACACGAACCACCAGAACACGGACCACCGGAACACGGACCACCGGAACTGGGACCACCGGAACCCGATCCACCGAAACTGGGTCCACCGGAACTGGGACCACCGGAACACGATCCACCGGAACCGTGTGATCACCGGAACACGGACCACCAGAAAACGGACCACCGGAACACTGACCACCGGAACTGGGACCACCGGAACACGATCCACCGGAACCGTGTGACCACCTGAACACGGACCACCAGAACACGGACCACCGGAACACGGACCACCGGAACTGGGACCACCGGGACCCGATCCGTCGGAACCGGGACTACCGGAACACGATCCACCGTAACTGGGTCCACCGGAGCAGGGTCCACTAGAGCAGGGACCCTCCTTCTCCATACCTGAGTCCATGGAGGGCTGGGGCTTCCACTGACTGTAGGTGGAAAACAGGGACAGTCAGTGGGCTGGGATGCTGCTGGCCGAGGATGTTCAAACTCCTTCAGATGTTGCATTCAGTCTCAGAATCCCAGCTTCCCCAGCCCCTCCATCTCTCCCGGACAGAGTGGCATGTCCAAACAGAGGTTAAAGGTTTCCTTACACTCTGCCTCGTTGAGGACAAAGTGGTCCACCTCTCTCATGTACTGGCATGCAAACTCTCAAACATCCATCCCCTGTTGACGGATGTACCTGGAGTTAACATTACGCATTACCAGTAGGCGTCTAGAAAACTCCATAGGGAAGTATGGGGATAACACAGGAAAAGCAAAAAAAAAACAAAACAAAGACAACTCCTGCTGAGTCCTCAAGTAGGTCGGATTGTTATGTTACGTTTACACTTAAAGAAAACTAAGGTGAGGACTCAAGTGAAAAAGGAGTGTATTTATTATAACAAAAAGGAACATAAAACAAAACCCACAATGGGGCAAAACAAATCAAGCAGGGAAATGAGGGAACACAGGTGGGGCAAATAAAACCAATAACGAGATAACAAGGGGGCTGGGATCTAGACAGAGGGTGCGTTACATTCGACCATAAGTGTACTGCGAAGTGGACTTCAGAGGGTATTCCGCCCTCTTAAGTGAAATTCCAATCCAAAGGGAGCGAACATGTTCAGTCCGAAGGGTACTGCGAACGGCGTAGGGAAGAAGGAAACATCGATACATCACTTCACAGGAAGTAAGGAGTGAAAATCACCCAGCTGTCTTTGCGCGTCGCATGCATCACCTGTCTGAACTAATGATGGTGCAGAGCCGCTGGTTGGAAGAGTTTTTAAAGAGCTCTGCGATTGAGGAGTTTACATATGCATTTGAATATTCATAGTTATTATACAAATTAGAGTATTTATGAATGGTTATGGCAATAACTGTTACATTTGTATATTATATTTTAATATTTATTATATTTTATTATGTAAACAAATTAAAAGTTTTGAGAAGCACCTGAGGGCTGTCATTTTTTATATTTTACTTTATTTACCTCAGGAATGTTTACTGTGCAGCTGCACTTGGGAAAGAAAGCGCATGAGATGAGACCGCTACCATTGATTAAGAATAGCCTACATTTATACATAGTTAACCAAATCAAAGTATTTTCATATTGAATGACAGGTGCAGCTTCAAATCTGTTCATAGTCAATACAGGTAACTTATAAGTAGGCTAAACTAATAAAACTAATGGACAATGTTTTGATTATATGTTTTAGATAGCCTATACTGTGTGTTTCGTAAGTGTATATGCTTATTATATGGTTTTCAATTTGAAAGTAAAGTAAATTACAATATTAATTTATGTTATATCATAATCTGCAACCGTCATTGCCTTTCTTTGATGACGTTGCAGGGCGTTCCAAATGAGCGATTATTGTCAACTGTCACAGACATGTCAGGTTCCAACCTCCACCAATCACAACGCACGCCATCTCCTGAGTACTGATCACCATCACCTGCACCTCATCACGGCACTCATCACCAGCACTATATAAAACACACTCACACAGCACTCCATGTCCGGTCTCGTTCGCATATACTCTGTGCTATGCTTACCTCAAGGACTTCTCTTCGCATACTTACCTGTCTCCAGCGTGTCTCCTTCCCTTTGTGTTCCTCGTCTGCTGTGTGGGTGTGTTCCAGTCAGCTCCTCAGTTCTCCAGCGATCTCCAAGCTCCAACGTTCATCTATCTGCAAAGCAAAGGACAGTAACTATCTCTATCATATCCATTCAACGTCCATCTACAACCAGTTTACTCACCTGTGTTACTTCATCTGCTCTACTGTTGTCAAATAAACAACCATTACCTGTAACGTCTGTGTCTGCCTCCTGTGTACTGTAACAGAAGACCGGACCTCAACAGAAGACCCAGTATGAGCCAGCCGGATCCCTTTCAAGAACTGGTTGATGCGCTTCGGCGCACATTTCCTCCACCACCCACTCCAGTTACTGTCCCTTCACCTGCACCAGCGAACACCAGCAACTCTGTCAACTACCTCCGTATGCAAGTCCCATGGCCAAACCGGCGCCCTACTCAGGATACTGCAATGCACACTGGTCCTGGAGATGCAGCCGCACCTGTACCCGAGCGACACATCTAAAATTGCTTTCATCATCTCTCAGCTCAGCGGCAAAGCATTGATGTGGGCCGATTCCATCTGGTCACAACAGGGCGCAGTAACGCAATCCTACTCAGCGTTTATTTCCCACTTCCGGGAAGTGTTTGGGAAACCGATCACAGATTCTTCTGCTGGTGAGAAACTTTATAATTTAAAACAAGGATCCATGTCTATTTACAATTATGCTTTGCAATTCAGAACGCTTGCAGCAGTCAGCGGATGGAATGAACAGGCGTTGATAACGACGTATCGACAAGGATTAGAACCTTGGGTACGGCTGCATCTCGCTGCATGCGAGGACTCCATCGGCCTTGAGAAATTCATCCAGCTCTCCATTCGCTGTGCCACTCACATGCAAGCGTGCATCCAAGAGTGCATCCAAGAGCACCAGGACCAGTATTCCATCAACGTGCCCTTCCGCCGATCCGAACCCGTCAGCACCCCAGAACCAGCCCAAAAACCCATGAAAATAGAAAATTCACGTTTGTCTTCTGAAGAACGCCGCCGTCGGCTGACCCTTCGTCTTTGTCTCTATTGTGGTGAACCTGGGCATGTCATTGCTGCATGTCCCACACGACCCCCGCGACCCATGGTGAGTGCTATTATTCCTGCTACTCATAAGATGAAACCACTCACCACTGTCGTCATCCTTACTGCCGCTAATGTCTCCCTTTCAGTGGTCGCACTCCTCGACTCTGGGTCAGCCGGCAACTTCCTCTCCGGTGCCATCTGCCGCCAACTACACCTCAAGACTACTCCGTCTCCGACCATCTACAGGATCAGTTCCATAACCGGCAGACCCCTCAGTCGCAAGCGCGTCCGCACCGTGGCTGGACCAGTTACACTACAAGTGGGTTTATTACACCGTGAAGAAGCTCATATGCTGGTTCTGGAGGATTCAACTGCTGACATGGTTCTGGGGCGCCCCTGGTTGGAGCAGCACAACCCTACCATCTCCTGGAAGACGGGCAAAATCCTGAAGTGGGGCGACACTTGCTTCTCTCGCTGTTTGATGGAACTTCCTCTTCCACCATCGTCTCCGCCTGATTTAACTCTCTGTGCCACATCCATCGAAAGTCCAGTTGAACAACGCTCAGTTGACGTCCCCAAGTGTTACGCCCCCTTCAGAGATGTCTTCTGGCCGCAACGGGCTTCCAAGCTGCCTCCACACCGGCCATGGGACTGTGCCATCGACCTGCTTCTGGGTGAACCAGTACCAAGGGGTAAGATATACCCATTATCCATCCCGGAGGAGAA
This sequence comes from Gobio gobio, assembly GCF_949357685.1. Classification (NCBI taxonomy): domain Eukaryota; kingdom Metazoa; phylum Chordata; class Actinopteri; order Cypriniformes; family Gobionidae; genus Gobio; species Gobio gobio. The sequence goes on along the minus strand of NC_137105.1, from coordinate 35,656,150 downwards.
GGCCATAGAGGATTTCATCAAGGAAGCCCTCGCCCAAGGTTACATCAGGCCGTCTACTTCCCCTGCTGCTTCCAGCTTCTTCTTTGTGGCAAAAAAGGACGGAGGCTTGCGGCCATGTATCGATTATCGTTCTCTCAATAAAATCACCGTCAAGTTTCGATATCCCCTTCCTCTCATCCCAGCGGCCCTGGAACATCTCCGTGGTACCAAGCTGGACCTCCGCAGCGCTTACAACCTCATCCGGATACGTGAGGGGGACGAGTGGAAGACTGCCTCTATTACCCCTACAGGACACTATGAATATCTCGTCATGCCGTATGGATTGGTAAACGCCCCCTCCGTATTCCAGGATTTCATCCATGAGGTGCTCCGGGAGTTTCTCCATCGATTCGTCCTAGTCTACATCGACGACATACTCATATACTCCCGGAGCCAGGCCGAACATCGCCAACACGTTGCGGACATCCTCAACCGTCTACGTCAATTCCACCTGTTCCTCAAGGCAGAAAAGTGTTCATTCCACCAAACATCAGTTTCCTTCCTGGGTTATCACATAGACCACAGTGGCATCCGGATGGACGAGAGGAAGGTGGAATCCATCACCAACTGGCCAGAACCCACAACCATCAAAGAACTCCAACGCTTCCTCGGATTCTCCAACTTCTACAGACGTTTCATTAAAGGTTACAGTTCGATCACTCATCCACTCACCAGTATGCTACGCAATAAGCCCAAGTCTCTGTCCTGGAGCCCGGCAGCCACCAACGCCTTTGAACAACTTAAGAAAGCCTTCACCACCGCTCCCTTACTCGTCCATCCAGATCCAGAAAAGCCTTTCATCGTGGAAGTGGATGCCTCCACAACTGGAGTGGGAGCGGTGTTGTCCCAGCAGCAGGGGACGCCTAGTAGACTCCATCCATGCGCCTTCTTCTCCCGCAAGCTCAGCCCGGCGGAAGTCAACTACTCCATCGGTGACAGGGAACTCCTTGCTGTTAAGCTTGCCTTGGAAGAGTGGAGGCATTGGCTGGAGGGAGCCAAACATGGGTTCCTGGTGCTAACGGATCACAAGAACTTAGAATATCTTCGATCAGCCAAAAGACTAAACCCAAGACCAGCCCGTTGGGCTATGTTTTTCTCCCGCTTCAATTATACCATCTCTTATCGCCCAGGTATAAAAAATATTAAGGCTGATGCTCTCTCCCGTCTTCATGCTCCTGATGAACAAACCGAAGAACCAGAACCCATTATTCCAAGTTCCCTCATCGTAAGTCCTATTACCTGGTCTGAAGAAACTATCCCCTCCTCCAATGCCTCCACGAACCCTCCGCCGGGCTGTCCACCAGGCTTGTTGTACATCCCACGGACACGACGCACTCCCACTATTCACTCGGCTCACACGTCACTTGGTACTGGTCACCCGGGGGTCAATGAAACCCTCTCATTGCTTGAAGAACGCTTCCGGTGGCCAGGGATGGCTTCGGATGTCAGAAGGTACGTGCAGGGCTGTAGGGAGTGTGCCATTTCCAAATCTCCTCGTCATCTGCCAGCTGGGAAACTCCTTCCTCTGCCCGTTCCAGAACGCCCATGGTCACACCTAGGAGTGGACTTCATCACTGACCTTCCGGCCTCAGACGGTAATACCACCATCCTAGTAGTTGTTGATCGTTTTTCTAAATCCTGCCGTCTGATCCCACTTCCAGGATTGCCTACTGCCATGGAGACAGCCGAAACACTCTTCAACCAAGTTTTCAGATACTTCGGAGTACCAGAAGACATTGTCTCAGACCGAGGTCCCCAGTTCATATCCAGAGTATGGAAATCGTTCTTCTCCCTCCTAGGTGTGGCCGTTAGCCTGACGTCCGGATATCATCCACAATCGAACGGGCAGACGGAAAGGAAGGTACAGGAAATTGGCCGCTTCCTACGTACCTTCTGTCATGACCACCAGGACTCTTGGAACCAGTTCCTGGGTTGGGCCGAGTACGCCCAAAACTCGCTGAAACAGTCAACCACAGGACTCACCCCGCTCCAGTGCGTACTCTGCTTCCAACCTCCACTGTTCCCCTGTGATGGGGAACCCTCCAACGTTCCAGCAGTGGACTACTGGTTCAGAGAGAGCGAGAGGGTCTGGGACTCAGCACACCATCAATTGCAACGGGCCCTGCGCAGACGCAGGATGGTAGCCGACCTCCGACGGTCTAACACTCCTGTCTTCCAACCTGGTCAGATGGTTTGGCTATCAAACAGAGACATCAGAATGCGTCTGCCTTGCAAAAAGCTGAGTCCCAGGTTCATTGGCCCATTCCCCATCATCAAGCAGGTCAATCCAGTCACCTACCAACTCCATCTTCCACAAGGGTATCGTATACACCCCACTTTCCATGTGTCACTACTTAAAGCTCACCATCCCTCTGTTTCACCCACAGGACCTGACGTGGTACCTGCTGAACCCCCCCCTTCCACTCATCCTGGAGGACGGAACTGCCTACAAGGTTCATGAGATCTTGAACTCCCGACGTCGTGGTGGTCAGCTGGAATACTTGGTGGATTGGGAAGGATATGGCCCAGAGGAACGCTCCTGGGTCCCGAGGAACGACATCTTAGACCCCAGTTTACTCCAGACCTTTCACGACAGTCACCCTGAGAAACCGGCACCGCGGGGTAGAGGACGTCCACCACAGCGTCGGGGTTCTCGGCCCTCTGGAGCGGGCCGTGGAGGGGGGGGGGGGGGGTACTGTCACAGACACGTCAGGTTCCAACCTCCACCAATCACAACGCACGCCATCTCCTGAGTACTGATCACCATCACCTGCACCTCATCACGGCCCTCATCACCAGCACTATATAACACACACTCACACAGCACTCCATGTCCGGTCTCGTTCGCATATACTCAGTGCTATGCTTACCTCAAGGACTTCTCTTCGCATACTTACCTGTCTCCAGCGTGTCTCCTTCCCTTTGTGTTCCTCGTCTGCTGTGTGGGTGTGTTCCAGTCAGCTCCTCAGTTCTCCAGCGATCTCCAAGCTCCAACGTTCATCTATCTGCAAAGCAAAGGACAGTAACTATCTCTATCATATCCATTCAACGTCCATATACAACCAGTTTACTCACCTGTGTTACTTCATCTGCTCTACTGTGGTCAAATAAACAACCATTACCTGTTACGTCTGTGTCTGCCTCCTGTGTACTGTAACATCAGCGAAGTCCACTTCAACTGATATACTGTGCTCGGGGAGTAGGGAGCAGTGAACAGTGCGTAGGGACCCTGTCGAATGGAATGCACCCAGAGACAGGAAAATTACAAAACACCACATGTGCTACACGAGACAGGACAGGCATGTGACAAAGTATTAACAAATCCTTCAGAAGGAATTACTAATTATTTGGATCAGACTGGATCTGACAAGCTTTTGAGTTTTTTTTTGTAATGTTTTGGATAGTAATGAAGTGTTACTATATCCTTCTAAAGGAACTACTAATTATTTGGATCAGTATTTCATGATCTTCACTTTAGAATTAAGGTCAAACTTTAGTTTAGGGTCCAATTCTCACTATTAACTAACTATTAACTAATACATTTGCCTCCTAATTATTGCTTATTAATATTTAGTAAGGTAGTTGTTACGTTTAGATCTTGGGTAAGATTAAGGGATGTAGAATATGATAATGCTTTATAAGTACTAATAAACAGCCACAATCCTATAATATGCATGATAATAAGCAACTAGTTAATAGTGAGAATTGGACCCTAAACTAAAGTGTTACAGAATTGATTATACATTATGCATTATTAAATCGAGCGCTATTAATTACTAATTCATTAATCAGAGTTTCTTGATAGTTAATATTAGTAACTAGTTACTGTTACTACAGGAACAAATGAGTAACACATTATTAACATTTAACCTGTTGGCCTTCACCCGCGCTTTTGAAAAAATCCTAAGAAATGGCATAATCAGACTAAAACCGTTACAGTTGATTCCTTTGCACTAAAATCATAAGTATGGCGTCATTTGAAAGCAGACACTTGGTAGTTTACTGTAAATTCAAAATTATAATTATTTTCATAATCAAAAATAGCTATAATAAGCTTCAAAGATTTGTAAAGTTATTAGAAATATATTTGTATGAAATATCTTTATGAAAATAAAATTGAAGTTGGCATTTTAGCAATCAAGAAGTGCACTACAGCTGAAGCCACATGTCTGACCATGTTATATTTCAAATCTGAAGATGATAAGTCTAAAACTCTGAATTTTATTAAATGTTTTTCAAGATCATGTCATTTTATTTTATTTTGAGATTTCTCTAAAATGTTAACTGATGTTTATTGCCATCTCTTCTGAGCTACCATTCAGTTTATTGTCTCTATTGTTTTGAAGTGCAAACTGCCCATTCAGTTTCAGTCTCCCCAAAACACTTTCACAATTATGGCTCCTATTAAATTATTCTTTTGTCTTCATTGTAATCACTGACGACTCTCTATTCAAACTGTTCTATTCAAACCTCATTTATGATCAAACTTCTCACTTCACCTTCTAAAGTGCCTCAAATGCCGTTGTTGACAATATAAACATTTCAGTTGGTTTTTCATTTCAGTCTATTCAAAATTATTAATAAAAATAACGTGTTTGCCCAGGTGGCAGGTGCATTGGCTAGCTAGCATGTTAGCTTAGCACACAATCAAAATACAATAAAGATTAAAACCATGTTTGTTCTCCAAAATTACTTTATATCACAAGTGGGATGTTTTAAATAACCTTCTGTGGTCTCATTTGGCTTCAGATCTAAAAATCAGACAGAAAATAAATCATTTTACAATATTCTGCATATTGATAAAAGCTATGTCGAATAGCATTGCATTATAAATATAATCTATTATGAATACACCCAACATGGTATAAAGAACACAGACAAACCATACATCATCGCGATTGTGTGTTTATTATCTTCAAATGTCTCTATTTGCATCTTTTCGCGATCTCAGGAAGCTTTTATTATGGACTTCTATTATGGCACATGGTATCTTCTTCGTCTGTCTGTACCATATATGGACTACATGTGCACAGAGCGCCCTCCGGCTGCCAGTATGAATTGAAAACAACACATAAGAGACTCCATCGCTCATGAATAGGCTACATCTGCGCATTTTGAGGAAGTGTTGAATAAAAAATACTCCTCTGTTTAGAAATTTGACACAGACATATGAGAATCTATCAATATTTCTCCTCATCTGCACACTTTTGAACTAAAAGCCCTGAGGGATGTTGATTTGTCGCGAGTCTTCGTGAGGAGAATAGAGGAGTTTTATTATGAATGAAAGCAGCTGAGGCTCATATTACAATCAAACGGTACCGACGCGGTTTTCATATTCATAACTCCTGACACATATTAACAAATTACTGTCACTATAAGACTTTGAGAATAAAACAGAGGTAAAAAAATGGAAGCTTGACTCTTAGATCTTTTAAATGATGCATAGATTGTCATGGTAATTACTTACATCTGACAGTCATTTGAGCTAATTTAAACAAATAAAGCTTTAGGGCGAATGCGTCCTCAATCCGGTTAAGAAGTGTGTTACTCATTTGTTCCTGTGTAGTAATTCATTAATTACGGAACAGTATTCTAAAGTGTAAGCAAAATTTTTACTGTCGCTTGTTTTCGATTCAATGCATCCTGGTTAAATAAAAGTATAAACTCTATCTATACCCCAAACTTTTGAGTGGTAGTGTATCTTGTTTTTCACAATATTGATATACTGTTTTCAACATTGATAGTAATAAGAAATGTTTCTTGAGCAGCAAATCAGCATATTAGAATGATTTCTGAAGGATCACGTGACACTGAAGACTGGAGTAAATTTTTAAATGTACAGATTATTCTATTATTACTGTAAGGGTGGTTTTCCTCAGTGTCGGCGCTGTGGTGGAGCATTCGAGGGACGTGCCCCCCCTAGCGGTCATTGTTGCCCCTTCTACCACAGGCCATGCCGTGTGGCCCAAAAAATATCCCCTTTGGTTATTCTTTTAATAACAGTAGCCATGTTTCCATTACAGATTTGCGCAAAAACTTTTGCGATTATTTTCTAAATTTCAATAAAAAACTATTGCAAAATGACAGAGTTTCCATTAAACGATGCTATGCGACTAAAACGTTTTTTTTTTCCTCTTGCAATAAGTCATTCCAAAAATTATGCCACAGATGTTGGTAGGTTTATGTATCCCAGCCACCGCGTCGGACACATTAAGGCTGAAAGGAAAGCACCTTATAGCCACTTGAGCGGCACGTGTGTGGTGTTTGTGTGTTTCTTCCTCATATCTGCTTCAAGGTCTTGATAAATTGTGGCATTTCTTAGTTTAGAATCCAGTATTCCTGTAATTCTGTTGTCTTTTATGAGTTTAATAATGAACACGTTGTCTTCTGTCTGCGTCAGAATGATCGATACGTTGTGGCATCTGCCACATCATATACATTATTTTTTCCACAATTTTTTTTTCTTCTTCTCAATTTTGTTGTAATAACAAGATATGTCATTAAAATAGACTGTGAAGTTTGGATTTTTCCCTTAGGCATAGTGTAACAACTTAAAATAGCCTACTCCGTCATCCTATATATTGTAGTATGCAATGTGTTGTAGAATATTTGAGTTTATTTATTATAAGTTGTGTATTTGTTTATTATTATTATTATTATTATTATTATTATTATTACTAGGCTATGTACATATTTTTTTAGAACATTAGGCTACCGTTCCCCTGTCGGGTAGTCACCGCGAGAGAAGGGCGAAATGTTTCATTTGCATGGTGGTAGGCTAACTTGTTTTTATTTTTTTTACCACTGTGTTATTTTGGCTCGGAATTTCGTTTGTTGGAAATAAGAAGTTAATTTTGAAATGCTTTTTAAATGAAAATCTTTGCGTTTAATAAACAAAATATTTTTTTGAAATGAAGACAGCGTTTGGAGTGGAGTGCAAAATAATGTATTCCCTGAGTCCACGGCCTTTGTTGGTGTTGTGAGTGTACACAAATACAAGTAGACAGTTTATAGTTTATAATTATGTCTTGCACTTATCTGTATGGCTAAAAATAATGGAGTGCGAGTTGTTTCCGCTGTCATAAAGGAAAAAATGCGCGGGCGCTTTTTAGTTTATCATGTTCTTGGTTAGGTTTTAGTGTGTCATGTTCACAGTCTTGTCATGCACTTCCTGGTTTTGTCATGTTTCATTGTCATGTGATTCCCATGCCCTCATGTGTTGTGTCATGTCATTGGTTCATTGTTTAATCACTGTTCACAGGTGTCACTTGTCTTGTCATTAGTCTCAGTGTATTAATGCTGCCTTCACGTGCTATCGGAAATTTCCTAATTCCCACTTTAGAAGTCGTGATTACGAGCTTGTTGCATTCAAGTGCTTTGTTGTCGGAGTGAACAGGAATCATGGTGGACACCAGGTTATTCTTGCCTATTTATTGGGAAAATCTTATTAAAACCATCATCATTTGTAGTATCCCATGCACCGACAACCATATAAACATTCCACATAGTCCACTTTCTGCTGATTCTGTAATTTCAGTCAAATGCAGGCTATTTTCACTGTGTACCAAACATACAATACACTTCATATGGTTACTCTTACATGTAAATATGTACTAATGTCAAGACAAGACGACCAAGCTGTTTTGGAAAAAAAACAATAAAACCACACCAGCAGTCTAGTTCTCCCCGCCACCATGTTTAAAGCTTATGACACGCCCATCTCGGGAATTGGGGTATCAAAATTATTTTCGAACTTCCCAGTGGTAAACACGACATCAGAGGGCGTTCATGTGCAATTTTTACCAAGGAAACTCGTATTTACGATAATTCCGATAGCACGTGAAGGCAGCATTAGCCCTCATGTTTGCCATGTGTCCTTGTCTGTTAGGAATGTTGTTACCTGCTGTTGGTGAGTTTTCCGTTGTCAAGTCTGTTATCGTGTCAAGTTTAATCAAGCCACGTTTATTGTTTTGTTTTGCCAAGTCCTTGTTTTATGTTTTATAATTTGAAATAAACTGCACTTGGGTTCTTCAACTTGCCTCGTCAGTGGAGTAACTGTTACATCGTCGGACAGAGGGTCTATTTAGTTTCATAGTTAGGCTATGTTTAAATATTAGCATATAACATTATTCTTTAATTAACTAATTGTCTGTATATTTAATAAATAAGAAGCAAACAAAGATCGTCGGGAATGGATTGACATGCGTAGCCTATGTTTTCCTGTTTCCTTAACACAATTAAACAGAATTGTCAAATATTCGGGCTCAAGTTATACGAGCAAAACTAAACTTTATTTTGGGGGAAATTCCAGACCACTTTTAAAGTCTATTGGCCTTCTAGAGAGATGCACTAAAGCACAGCCTGCGTAATGGAGAATCCAAAGTGCTCTTCTTTGGTCAGAACCACGGAGAGCGATCGCGGACAGGTCCGTCCTATGCAACGAAAATTTTTACAATGCAACAAAATATTTAAAGAGCATCAAGCTATTAAAATCTCTATTATGTAAGTACAGACAATATAACAGTATATTCGTCAGTCATTTGTATTAGGTTAAACAGTGATTTGATAACGTTTTTAATATAAGGCCCACCCACAATTGGTCTGGCTCTGGCCCATCCAAAACTGGAATCCTGGCGCCGTGCCTGATTAATATAATAATAATAATAATAAAAAGTGTTAGCTTTTTTATTGCATTTCTGCTGTGTTGGACTATAATGTCGCAACTGCATCAAAATATTTCTCATACGGCAGTGTCCCCCCGCCGATGACCCAATGCCCCTCCAGTAGATCTGCTCTGGCGCTGACTCTGATTTGCCTACAGTGGTTCAGGCTGCAGGGTTGACGAATGACTAAATAAACCTTATCAACAATAGAAAACTGGTAGAAAACTGTACATTCTTGATTATTACCACCCACTACAAATTATACCAATGATGGAAATAAGCGCAGTTACAATAGCAAAATATGTGGAAGAGCGTTGCTATAATATGATGATATTATATAGCAATAGGTAGCGCTTCAAAGTAAATACCGAATCAAAACTAGTTAGCACATCATTTGTAATAGAAAAATTTAGCACTCGAACTCGGGCTCGGTCCAGGCAATCAAACCAAGTGTGAAAGTGACAAATGACAAAATCTGGTTATGGTTACACTTAAAATAGTTACAAAATAGTGACCCACTTTATATTAGGTGGCCTTAACTACTATGTACTAACATTTTAATTAATCATTTGATACAATGCACTTATTGTGTACATACATTTTTAAAAATGCCTGCATGTAATTACCAGAGGTGGAAAGAGTAACAAAATATTCTACTCAAGTAAAAGTACTATTACTTCAATGAAATTTTACTTAAGTAGAAGTAAAAGTACTTGTCTAAAAATGTACTCAAGTAAAAGTAAAAAGTAGTTCATTTAAAATGTACTCAGAGTAAAAGTTACTGAGTTACTTTTTTAACAGCGGGGTGAGGGACTCTCCCGTGTAGGGTTGTAATAGAATGAGATTTTCACGATATGAAAACATCAGTTTCACAGCATCACGGCATTAATTATTTAATAAATAAATAAACTGTATTATTCAATTATGGTTATTATTATCACCAGTTAAAATGGCATTAAATTAATGAAAACTGATTTTTTTTTTGGTTGAACAAATGCTTTATTATAACAAACTTGAAACCATTTTTAAAAGAATTTTTTTTAATTAAAATTTCAATAAAACATGTCTAATGAACTAAATAAATTATTATGAATTAGATTAACAACTTTAAGAATAATAGAGTCCTAAGAAATTTTTCTTTTTATGATTTAATACAAATACATTACCAAAACGGTGGTAATCAAATACTTATCCTTTCATTTTTTGGGGGGCAAAGTGCTGCTGTTTTACTAAATTAAACCATGGATTTAAAAATATATTCTTAAATAATGTTTAAATTATTTAATATTATTATTGTTGTTATTATTATTTTGACAAGTATTCTATAGGCCTACAATAGTAATATATTTCTGTCACAATTTCATTTAGTTAAAACGTTTATTTTGACGGGTTTTAGTGAGGACCTATTTCAGGGAAGATCTGTTTCAGAGTGTATTTGATAATGGCTTTTAATCAAATAAAATTATGAAAATGTTCATTAGGGGGTCTCAGATCAGCTCTGGAATTGTTCATGTTCATGCCCAAATATGTTTTTTGAGACGTTGTCACGTTAAACACCACGAGCATCGCGTAGGCTACTTAAGTTTGTAGGCTAGTAGACCAAACGGCGCTGCTCATTCACACAGAGACAGAAAAAGCAGAACATATATTCATATGTTTTGAGCTTTAATATTCACAGACCATGTCGCAATTTGATTTATTGTACAGCTCTACTGTCGATTCATTCATCCATCAGTTTGCGTGTTTTTCGTGACATCTGCATTATACTGTAATTCCGGGATTCCCTCTGCATCACAGAAAACATTCAGCCTTAAATTATAAACGTACCTTTATTTGCACAGAGGGATGGTGTTCCCGAACATGTTCTATGTGTTTCCTCCTTTGCATCAACATTTTTTTGCTAATTTGATATCCTCCAGGACAACACCCGGCTATTTTTTGTCTATATCCAAAGTTTTTCCATACTATCCAGGGGTTCACGACGGCGTTTCACTTTCAGCTGGGTCTGAGGTCTGTCTTGTCCGTCCGTCTCCATCTTTTTGTGATTTTTGCGTTCGTTCTCCCGCCCTCATTTCAATGCAATCATTTCCGGATCGCGTTTTCCCCCCTTTGTATTATTTATTTTTACTCAGTAACGGATGTGATTTAAAATGTAGTGAAGTACAATACTTCAAACAAAACATAATTAAGTAAAAGTAAAATTACATATTTTTAAATCTACTTAAAAAAGTAGAAGTACGCAGAAAAACTACTCAATTACAGTAACGCGAGTAAATGTAATTAGTTACTTTCCACCTCTGGTAATTACATCTGTAATTAATTTCTGTAGTTAAATTTATAATTACACTTCTGACCCTTGCCTTACACCTAACCCTAACACTTAAACTTACCCATACCACCACACCTGTCCCTAACTTTACCCGTATCCCACCTCAATATCAGCAAAAGTGTTTTGCAATACAATATGAACACAATAAGTTAATAGTACTTATTTTTTTGATGTAAGTACATAGTAGTTAAGGCCACCTAATATAAAGTGGGGCCCAGTATGAAATGATAAAAACGTATACCATTAATCGTACCCAGCAGGGCCGGCCCAAGCCCTTATGGGGCCCTAAGCAGAATTTTATTTGGGGGCCCCTCGGTGCCACCAATACGATTGACTATTGTCAATTCTTGATCATTCGCACACCCAGTATCAATGTTAGTAGTTGTAGCTGTGTTGCTTACATCATGTCTGGCTGTCATGTTTTTACCCTTATACGGTTTTTAATTGTACCAGTAGCAAACCCACAAGAGTGCTCAGGTGTTAATATTCAAAGCCTTACAGTAAGTCTTACAGTACTACAGTTCAGACTGGGATGTTTCAATTTTTTTATAGTAGTCTCTTATGCTGAAAATGCTCACTTTTCCCCAGGGTTCTTTGATGAATAGAAGGTTCAAAAGAACAGCATTTCTCTGAAATAGTTGTACACAAAACATGTCTGAAAACATTGTACACAACTGTTTTCAACACTGATAATCATAAATGTTTGTTGAGCATCAAATTATCATATTAGAATGATTTCTGAAGGATCATGTGACTCTGAAAACTGGAGTAATGATGATAAATTCAACTTTGGTCACAGGAATAAATTACACGTTACACATAAAAAAGGTGCTATATCGCACTAAAAGTGGTTCTTTGTCATAATCATGGGGAACCACTTTTGGTGCTATATAGCACCATATCTTAACATGTTCTGTATATGGTAGCGGTGCTATATAGTACCTCAGCCAAAGAACCGCTGAAGAACCAAGATTGGTGCTATATAGCACTTAAATAGGTCCTCCTATGATTACGAGCCAAGAACCACTTTTAGTGCTATATAGCACCTTTTTTTTAAAAAGTGTACTTTACACTCACCTAAAGGATTATTAGGAACACCATACTAATACTTTGCTTGAACCCCTTTCGCCTTCAGAACTGCCTTGGTCATAAAGGGATGGAAATGGTCAGAAACAATGCTCAGGTAGGCCGTGGCATTTAAACGATGCCCAATTGGCACTAAGGGGCCTAAAGTGTGCCAAGAAAACATCCCCCACACCATTACAACACCACCACCAGCCTGCACAGTGGTAACTAGGCATGATGGATCCATGTTCTCATTCTGTTTACGCCAAATTCTGACTCTACCCCCTGAATGTCTCAACATAAATCGAGACTCATCAGACCAGGCAAAATTTTTCCAGTCTTTAACTGTCCAATTTTGGTGAGCTCGTGCAAATTGTAGCCTCTTTTTCCTATTTGTAGTGGAGATGAGTGGTACCCGGTGGGGTCTTCTGCTGTTGTAGCCAAGTCAAGGTTGTGCGTGTTGTGGCTTCACAAATGCTTTGCTGCATACCTCGGTTGTAACGAGTGGGTATTTCAGTCAAAGTTGCTCTTCTATCAGCTTGAATCAGTCGGCCCATTCTCCTCTGACCTCTAGCATCAACAAGGCATTTTCGCCCACAGGACTGACGCATACTGGATGTTTTTCCCTTTTCACACCATTCTTTGTAAACCCTAGAAATTGTTGTGCGTGAAAATCCCAGTAACTGAGCAGATTGTGAAATACTCAGACTGGCCCGTCTGGCACCAACAACCATGCCACGCTCAAAATTGCTTAAATCACCTTTCTTTCCCATTCTGACATTCAGTTTGGAGTCCAGGAGATTGTCTTGACCAGGACCACACCCCTAAATGCATTGAACCAACGGCCATGTGATTTGCTGATTAGATAATTGCATTAATGAGAAATTGAACAGGTGTTCCTAATAACCCTTTAGGTGAGTGTATATTCACATAGAAAACAGCTGTTTTACATAATAATAATTAATATTTTTGCTGTATTTTTGATCAAATAAATGCAGCCTTGGTGAGCAGAAGAGACTTCTTTGAAAATCAAGAAATGTTGATTTCTTTCAAACATTAAACAGAGCTTTTATTTTGCCGGAAATAAAATATTTTTTTTTGCATTCCATTCGAATGTGTAGAAAGAACCTTTTTATTTTCTAAATATAAACTTCCAAAATGTAGGCTACACAATTTATAATTCCAAGGGGACGATATAGCACTTGCAGAAAAACATTTACTGAGAAACTGGAAGCTATGCTGTAGCCTACTCCATCCAAAACATGCAGCACGTCAGACAAGACATTCGCACTAAACCATATCACATTCTCAAATCCATCCATTCATAAAAAGGTTACCAGACAACTGACGAGAACATTTTAGCTCCGATTTTTCTCGTACTTTGGACTTTGAACCCTGGCTAACAAGCGAATAGAGTCCGATGGCGCTGCGAGCTCGTGCAGAGCTCTCAGAATCAATCCGTGCATATATTAGAAAATATAACATTTTGCAGTTTATTTAGTAATTGTTTAGGGCCATTTCGCGATTTCAATCATCAAAATAACATGCAGCAAAAAGTCATTTCATGGGCCAAGGGGGCCCTAAGCAGCCGCTTAGTTCGCTTACGCCTTGGGCCAGCTCTGGTACCCAGCATATATGTATAATGTTACCTGAGGGATAGAAAGAGAGAGAGAGGTTTTGGAAAAGAGAAAGAGCCAGAGCAAAGAAGCCCCAGCGAAAAGAAGAGCCTGAGAGAAGGCCCCAAGAAGAGAGAGCCAGAGAATAACAGCGACAGAGCAACATTCACAATATTTTATCCCTTCATTGACCATGTGACAAAATCGGATAATTACAACTTCCCCCACTGTAAAGGTGTGACACACATTTTGGCCTATCAACATCTCTTTGTCTTTAGGAATTCCAAATGGCCCTTGTGGTACGAAAGATGGGGATTGAAACAGTAAAGCAAATGTCTTTGTTCATTTTCAAATATATCTGATTATTTTCAATCCTACACTACCTTTAAGTAACGTAATAGCAATGAATCTTCTTCAAAAAAATATTCTGTTGCTTTGATTTGTCCAGTGCTATTGTGCTCATCTGTCTTGAACGAAGTGCACTATCCTCTGACGATATAAGTCCCTGCTGTGTGAGTGCTTCTAACGAAGAACCAAAAGTAGCACTGCAAGTGATGAGTTTGAATGTGTGTGTGTGTGTGTGCGTGCGTGCGTGCGTGCGTGCGTGCGTGCGTGTGTGTGTGCGCGCGTGTGTGAGAGTGAGAGAGAGAGAGAGAGAGAGAGAGAGAGAGAGAGAGAATTTCAGCACAATACATTAAATATCTGACAAACAATGAAAAGATAAATGCAATGTCATGATGGATACATACACATTGACAAGCTTTCAGCGCTGCCACAACAGTTATCCATACTCCATCCACAACTATGAGCATTGAAATACTGTGTGCACTTTTAATCCTATGGTACACACAAACCAAATATCTTGCTGAGTGTGGCTCTTTCACTGATGGCCTTGAACAGCCAGCCAATCAGAGTACAGGATGATGTGAGCCTCCTGTGTTTATACTGCTGAATGTCTGTGTGGGTTGCTCTTTCCTCTACAAATCCTTTTAAAATCATAACACCATTCTAGGAATTCACAGCTTTCTCTCAAAATGAAGGCAAAAACTTCACATGAGCTACCACAGCTTGACAATAAAGGTTTGTTTGTGTGGCTCTGGAGATTAATTTCTGAAGTCATTAAGGGAAAGAGATAAAGTCATAAAGAAGCCATGGAATCAAAATTGTCTGTTATTATGAAGATGTCTGTACGCTAGTGTACTCCTTAATGTTCCTAAATTGTCTCTATAGCACATTTATTTGTTTATTTATTTATTTTAGGGGAAAATAGTGGCTACAAATTGATGATTTATTTTGCACTTGGGGCCATATAAAATTTTTTGTCCAAATAAAATTCTTGATTATGACATTTTATTCTGTGTAAAAAAATTGACTTATTTATTGGTTTCAAGTCCATGTTCTTCAGCATATACACTGATTCACATGTATGTATAACATGCAAAATTGCTGTAAATAAAAACCAATGCAATGTTTAGAAATAATACAGTATATAATCCGATCAGGCATGACTGGTGACGTGAATAATTTTGATAATTGAATAATTAATTCTGATTATCTCTTCATCACGGCACCTGTTAGTGGGTGGGATATATTATGCAGCAAGTGAACATTTTGTCCTCAAAGTTGATGTGTTAGAAGCAGAAAAATTGGGCAAGCGTAAGGATTAGTGCAGGTTTGATATGGGCCAAATTGTGCTGGCAAGACGACTGGGTCAGAGCATATTCAAAACTGCAGCTCTTGTGGGGTGTTCCCGGTCTTCAGTATCTATCAAAAGTGGCCCAAGGAAAGAACAGTGGTGTACCTTGACAGGGTCATGGCGCATTGATGCTCGTGGGTAGCGAAGGGTGGCCCGTGTGGTCCGATCTAACAGACAAGCTACAGCAGCTTAAATTGCTTTAGAAGTTAAGGCTGGTTCTGATAGAAAGGTGTACACAGTGCAGTGCATCGCAGTTTGTTGTGTATGGCGCTGCATAGCCGCAGACCAGTCAGGGTGCCCATGCTGACCCCTGTCCACCAACGAAAGCGGCAACAGTGGGCATGTGAGCATCATAACTGAACAGAACACACACACACACACACACACACACACACACACACACACACACACACACACACACACACACACACACACACACACACACACACACACACACACAAAACGTAAAATTAAATATAATACTTATGCAATGTACTAAAATAATTAATACAAAAATGCACCTATCATTAAGATTCCATTTAATTCCAGTAATAAAGGAAATCTATCCAGGTCTATTATACAACCCAGATGTTTTTGCACCACTTTAAGCTTATGGAGAAGTTTGGTCCAACAAAGCTTACTGAGGCAAGTGTGACGTAATTGTATCTTGCAATGGTATTCAGCTTTGTCTGAGTTTTCCCGGTTCTTTCCCAGATCAGCTAATAAACTGTAATTGTCACTTTTCCATGAGAAACTGGTTAATGTAGCCTGAAGGAGATAAAACCAAAGACCTAAGACTCAGAATTTTATTTGTTTAAAAATCTTGAAATGACACAGTCTGTGCTTATCTCACTTACAGTTACAGTCATTTCCCTGCATCAGATTAGCATGCTTTTTTATAAAGCACTGTGAAAAACAATTTTAAAAACTACTTTTCTGGGTTTACAGTCGATTAAAGATGGAATGAACTTTCTCTGAGTAACCAGTAAATAGCCTGGATTGCTTAAAAAGTACAGGGACGTCTCAGATTTAAACACACACTCTTTGTATTAGTGTTGGCAAGGGATCTGTTTCAACATGGCAGTAGAGCTTTTTTATGTGGTTGCGTGTTTGTGATCATTGGCTCAACTTTAACACTCTGTGGTCCTCCATCATGATATACTTAGTACCAGAATGACAACCGTGGAAATGACTGCATGAAGCTGCAATCTTATCTGTCTCTGTGGTGGAAGGGACACTTTACACACTTAGTATAATGACCAGATCCTCAAATTTTCGGAGTAAATCTTTGTACCAGCCGTCAGTCTGTCTGAGGCTATGCTGAGAATAACATACCATCATTCTCTTGAAATTTCTGTATGTATATCCCACAATGCAATGTTGAGTCTTTGATTTCTAGTTTGACAAATGAACTAGAAGAAATATCTTTTTTTCAAAATATTTTTTTTAATGTAATCAGATTGTCGAGATGTTATCGGATTGATGAGTTTCTTTATATATTTAATAGCAAAACTACCATTTTTATGCTTACCTTAAAGGATTAGTTCACCCCAAAATGAAAATTTCCTGATAATTTACTCACCCCAATGCCATCCAAGATGTTCATGTCTTTCTTTCTTCAGTTGAAAATAAATTAAGTATTCAAACGTTCCAGGGTCTTTCATCTTAAAATGTTTTTCAGTTGCAACCAAAATGCTGAAGTTCCAAATCAATGCAGTTTCAAAGCGCTTCGCAGCAGAGATGGGCACTCGAGTTAGTGACTCGGACTTGAGTCACATTTTATGAGACTTCAGACTTGACTTGGGACTCGAACTGAAATGACTTCAGACTTGACTCGACTCGATAAAAAAGACTTGTGGAATTTTAAAAACAACTCAAGTCTTTAATCCTTATCCATTGTAAATGTAAATTTAAATCTTTATTTGAATGTTATAATATCTGTTTCACATGTACGTGACGGGGTAGATCGACCCTTGTTATAGAATTTCATTACGGATGTCCGTGTATTGGGTGCGTAAGAGTCCCATGAAACATGACAGGATCCATCGTGCCATATGTTCTCACATATGGATTTATTACCGTGTCAGATCGGCTAGATGCAAAGAATGTGTGGAAAATAATTCAAGACGCAGGAATGTCCTTTTATTAGACATCGCGTCCACAGAGGTTAGTGACATCAACTCACACAGCTCGCTGTTTTACTGTGGTGTAGCCGGGTGGCACTTTTGGATTGCCAGCCTGTTAAAACATGAAGAAAATCTAACCTTTAAACCTAACACTATGTTTTACTTTATCAATCTTTTTGCAGATTTTCTCTCTGTTAATGTTGATCATGAGAGAGAGATAGAAAGATGTTAGTCCATTTATTGCTTAAAGTGCATATTTTAACGTATCGTAATCAGCATGCATACAGTTTTCTGTTGACTAGAAACAAAGGTTCGGTTTGATTTTTTTCTGATAATATCTGTCGTCAATAACAACGCTGTGTAACAAACGTGAATGGTGCCATCTTGTGTCCACTCAGCGACTGTATTGAAAATGACTACTTGTCTTGTTGCCAGGATATTGTTGCCACAAATTTTTTTGTAAGACATTAAATGACTTGAGACTCGACTCGGACTCGTGAATAAAGACTCCAGACTTGACTCGGACTCCAGCTTAAAGACTTCAGACTTGACTCAGACTCCAGATGAAAGACTTGTGAACATCTCTGATTCGATGGGTTCCAGAGGCTCTGCGTGATCCCAGATGAGGAATAGGGTCTTATCTAGCGGAACGATTGGTCATTAAAAAAAAAATATTAAAATGAATATACCTTTTAACCTAAATTGTTCATCTTGTGCAGCTTTGCGAGGTGCTAATGATGGTGCTAATCACGTCGGAACGGTCACGCTAGACGTAGGCAAAAGTACCGCCCCCGTGTTTACAAAGCGCGCGTGTGAAGACTAATACAAACGCCCTTTACCAAAAACACTCAATTTTCAACTTCAAAATTAGGGATATATCGTTGTTTTACATTTTTTTGGCTAAAGGATGTTTGTAAACACATGTTTGTAAACATGTGTCTTTCTTCCGTTTTGTCATGTTTGAAAGCTGTGTTTGGAGCTTTCTGTACTCACATTGATCAACTTCACACACACACACACACACAAATAATAATACGTTCTTAATTTTGTTTATATGTCTATGTGGAGTATTTAATATGCTTTCAGACAAACCATGTGCAAATTCATGTATTTTCTTCTTAAAAGTCCAGTGAACCAAAGTCTCAAAAACGCAGTTTGAAATCGCTGGTGTTTCTTACTTCTAAAAAACGTGTAACCTTGTAAACCGTGTACATTTAGCAATATAGTCGGTGAATTATGTATATGATGTATATTATGATGTTATGACGAACTATAGGCCTATGCCTTTCTCCACTGATGGTCTATGATGTTCAAAGCGTTTCTGACAATGATGTATGTGCATGCCAGAGTTGGAAATGTCACCTTGTCAAGAAACACCCTGTGAACACGTAATACGCATGAACATTTGTTACGTTTCAGAACCCCAAAACACTGTTGTTGTAGAAATGAACAGCCCAAACGCATACGTTTTCCGTTTTCATTTGCAAATGGTGTTGTGTAAACATACCCTAAGGATGCTGATTGAGATGGCAAAAGGGAACATGGTTTATGTAACATTAGCAATACATTACAGTATTAACAGTTTGATAACGTAGTCAAGCAAAAGGCTAATCATATTAAATACCATTATGTGTCTGACGTTGTAAAGAAAGATACCTTTGTGCAGCGTTTACTACAGTAACTTGAGTAAAAGTTGACCGAGTGGGTCTTTGAGCTGGTGTTTGTGAGTGAGTGGATGTGGGGCTAATTTGCTTATTGATTGATCCGCGTGTACTAAATTAAGCAAAGGTGTAGAGTTACTTTGAAGCTATTTTAAGGCATGAGGAAAAGGAAAAAACATTTAAATATGTCATTTTGGTGATAATGAGTTTTAAGGAATACAATTATTGACTACATGGGGACTTAAAACATGCTAGTCTTTCTGTCAGGATGTTGTGAAGCGTCGCAGATGCAGCGTTGGTTGTCGTCCACTATGACACACTATATAAGATAAAACGATCAATTCTTGCATCCGAGCGCCCATTGTCGTTTATGAATCACAATGACACCTTACTTCAAAAGGATTGTGCCAAAATCGTGCTGCTATTGTGTAGTCTGAACCAGCATAAGACTATTGTTTTTAATATTTTTGGCACTGCATGAAACCTTTCTAGAAGCAGCTGTGCTGTTTTGATCACAGGACCCACTGCTGCTGCTCACATGAGATGATAAATGGTGCACAATGCTCTCTATTCAGGGTTCATGGAGCGACACTGAGAAGTTTCCATTATTAAAACAGTTCATCCCCAACTCTGTTCTGCTACATCAAGCTAATAACCTCATACCTAAGTGCTGGATCAGAGGTCAGCGTGTCTGTGTTCAACTGACTGTACCTATGAGAAACAGTGACTTAAGGGCAATTTAATGATGTCTCCCCCTCACCCCCCATTTGAGTGTTTTTGAATCTGTTCAGGTCTGTTAATTTAATCATTGTCTTATTTGTTGTGAGAAGGTAATGGACTGAAACATTTATTTTTAATTAATGGAAAAAATGGAAGGTCAGAGTGTTGTTTCCACTCACTGATTGTGCTGATTATAACCAGCCATGAATTCACAGAAAACGGTTTATTTCCTTGTGAATAATTCCAATACTTTCTCATACGCATATATAAACACATACATAAACACATAAACACACACACATAAACACACACATAAACACATACATACTATAAAATTTGACACTAATGGTCAAATTTAGTTTTAATGGTCCATTAAAAAAAAAAAAAAAGTAGTTTCTTAAGCTCACCTATGCTGCATGAAAAAATACATTTTATGCACATTATAAAATACATTTATCTGATGAAACATACAGTAAAAACAGTAATATTGTGAAATATTATTACTATTTAAAAATAATATTTTCTTTTTGATTATATTTTAAATTTAAATGTGTATATACAATGCTATCACCAGACCAAGCTCAATTTAAGATTGAACATTGGTCTGGAGAGTCTGCTATGTATTTTCTACTGCACAAGAGGTGTGATCATTGAGCATAAATTAAATGACTCTGTACGCAATAAGATAGTCCTTCAACCAATCAGACCACAAGAGGCGTGATCAACGGATAACGACCCATCGCTTCTCTATCCGTCATCGTGCACATGGTACCCCTTTAGCACCATTTTTCGACACGCAGGGTACTCTGTTGTTTTCAATAAGAAACCTTTTGCCTCATACAGATGTGTTGGGCATGGGAATGTTATCGTCATGATGAAAATATATTTAGAGTTACGATTTTGCCATTATGACATGTTGGAGTGTGATTCTCAATTTAATCAGCCAGCATAAATGTATTTACATTTATTTTTATTTATTTTTATTTACGCTATTTAGACACGTTTGAACTCGTAACCCAATCCCATCCCAAAACCTACCCATTTTGGTGGGTAGGATATAAGAACACAAAAACACAAAATAGTGAAAGCCTCAGTGGTGCAGTGGCTAAACAAAAACACAAAACATAAAAGTAGCCTATAAATATTTATAAATACTACTACTTTTACAGTGCAAATAATTAAATGCGTCTTGATCTGACGCATTAGGCAAGCAACTGAAATCAATGGAGAACCCTGCTCATCAAAAAATTATGTTAAAGGGGTACCCTGTGTGTTATATCGACACAGAGGGGTCCTGACCAAGCTTCAATATGTGACGAGTTGGGAGAGAGAACGTGTTGGAGAGTCACAAAATCCAAATCAGTGCAGGTGCATTTTGAAACGTTTTAACTAATCTAAGCTCAAATAAGCCCGCTCCAGCCCTCCCTGAGCCCGCTCCAGCCCATGAACTCGGCCCGCTCCAGCCCCCCCCTCCAGGAGTTATGTCATATGTTTAGTCCGTTTCGCTTGTGTTTTGATTTGTCACATGTTCCTTTGTTCTTTTTCCCGCCATTTCTGTGTTTCCATGATTACCCTCATTAGTTAATTTGTCCCAGCTGTGTCTTGTTAAAGGGTTAGTTCACCCAAAAATGAAAATTCTGTCATTAATTACTCACCCTTATGTCGTTCGACACCCGTAAGACATCCGTTCATATTCGGAACACAAATTAAGATATTTTTGTTGAAAGCTGGTGGCTGAGAAAGGTTTCAGATAGGCCTCCATTGGCATTCTGTACACTTATACTCCCAAGACCGATAAAAGGCACTTAAAATGTCGTTACAAAGTCCATCTCACCACAGTGACTCTACAATAATCTTACGATGCGACGACAATAGTTTTTGTGCGCAAAAAAAAATCAAAATAACACCTTTATCCAGCTTGTTATTGCCTTCCGCGTGTGCCTCCACGACGCATGCGCGAGAATATGACGTAGCGCCGGGGTTCGGGAATCCATGAAATGCACACTTAAGCCCCATTTTGAGCTCTACGCCGAGACCTAAAGCACGATCAATGTAGAATCCAACAGCTTAGACACGCGCGTCTTCCTCTGATTGTAAACAAATCGCTTCTGGGTCATCTGTCCGAACGCCGGATCTGCGTCATATTCTCGCGCATGCGTCGTGGAGGCACACACGGAAGGCAGTAACAAGTTGGAAAAAGGTGTTATTTAGATTTTTTTTGTGCACAAAAACTATTGTCGTCGCATCGTAAGATTGTTGTAGAGTCACTGTGGTGAGATGGACTTTGTAACGACATTTTAAGTGCCTTTTATCGGTCTTGGGAGTATAAGTGTACAGAGTGCCAATGGAGGCCTATCTGAAGCCTTTCTCAGCCACCAGCTTTCAACAAAAATATCTTCATTTGTGTTCCGAATATGAACGGAGGTCTTACGGGTCTCGAACGTCATGAGGCTGAGTAATTAATGACAGAATTTTCATTTTTGGGTGAACTAACCCTTTAATTATCTCCTTTCTGTTCACGACTTAAGTTACACTCTCACCTTCAGTCTTTGTCTAGTCGCCGTTATGTATACCTGTTCTGTTATGTTGGAGTGTTTCCCTGCATTGCCTGTTTTGGTTTCTAAGAAGCATTATTAAAGTTTAAGTTTGCATTTTGAGCTTTGGAGTCTTCAGCCTGTTTCTGTATACACCAACCTCGTGACACATATATTAAACAATGAGGCTAGGTTCAAATAATAGGTTCAAATAAAGTATCAAAAGCAAGCAATCATATGGTTTTATTGAGCAATAGTGTTAAAATATATAATATAAATGCAATACATATATTTACATTATGTATTATGACAAATGCCTGCAGAGGGCACCAACAGCCTGGTGATTGCTGTTGTTACACTTTACAGTATGATCAAATCCTTGTTTAATATTGGCCAAACAACAATTCATTTTTATGTCACTTCTTTGTGATAGGAATTCTATACCACTGTAATTTCTTGAAGAAGAACATGTGGAAATCAAAACATGCAAACTTAAACTTTTTTTTTTATTTTTTATTGCGATGAACACTTGTGTTCATAAATGACTTTGATGAACCCAGTTGAACGTTAAAAGCAGGCCAAACTCACAGCATATGCAGAGATGGAGTTTGTTAATTGAGCTGAGGAGACGTAAATGATAACAGATAACTTCACTATTAAACAAAGCACATCAGATTTTATATGCATTCCCAAATGCATGTTATTGGAAACCCAAATAATTAACAACGCATGTAATGACTGAGTTTGTGTGGAGTAGCATTTACAGTGAACGGAACCACTCTGAGACACTAGAAAAAGCACGTAACCTGCACATATCTTAATAATTTAAATTTCATGCTTCTCTCTGTAACCTGCAGTGCATATTTTTATTTATTTGAATATAAAATTCAACCCCGCCAAAATCGCTAGTGGAAGTGATACGCCACTGCTGAAATCACCCTTACATTTGGCGGGTGTTGAGCCTTGCGTGGCTTTATTCATGACACATCAATTTTCATAGAAACAATAAAAAGCCAAATTTGGACTGGATAATCTGATATAATCTCAAATATCGAAAAAAAAGATGACCTTTCCAGGGCTAAGTCAACAGTGACGTCACAATGCTCCTCTGCCTCCACAGATGATGTTCAAGGAAACTGTTTTCTGAAACTGTCAGCAGGAAATATGACTATTGCAGCCACAAAGCCCTGTGAAATACCTGACTGGGGTGAATAACTGAAGATTGACGAAGCAGGAATGGTCATTATTTTGATATATATTTTATCTCTGAGATCAGAACCTGATGGCAGCTTGCTGCTGATAGGTCCAAGAGCTGAAAAAGCAACAAAGACTGGTCCATCTGGTGAAAAAGACGCTCCTGGGAGCATTCCAGACCCAGCAGGTGTGAATGCGGCTGCAACAGAATACTATGAAACACTGCTTTAAGAACAGAGTCTTATTGTTTCAGGTTAAACCAACTAAATTTGATCCTAGTGAACTGTTAGATTTACTGACTAGATTCTTTAACATATTAGACAGTAGGAAAGATCCTATATTATTCTTTTTTTGTTGCATTTTGGCAGTAGTTTTCAAAGTTGTATAGTTTTTCTAACAAGCAATGCTTCCCAAAGAGTAGCCGTATATAAACGCATGACAAAGAATTCATATGTGGTTTGATTCGAGGAAGTGACAAAACCAAACCATCAAAATCCAGATTAAACACAAGGCTTGGCTTGACTAAATTTACTAAACAAGAGAGTCATCAACGAGGTCAGACAAGAATACAAAAGCATTCAACACTCAATATTGACAAAAAAACCAATGGCGCATGATGTCAAAATAAAAGTCACAAACCACCCAAAACTTACACTTTACATTTATAGCTGAATGAGCTGAGAAATTAATCAAATGAACTCTCCTGAACAGTCCTCACTTTAAAACATGTCAATATGTATTGACTGTAAGTACACTATTCTCTTCACTTTTTTCAGTATGTGTTGAAACTATTCTTTCTCTTATACAATATGTAGTGTTTGAATATACAATTTCTTTTTGTCAATCAGTTCATTCATCCGAACGATTCACTGATTCCTTTTTTTGTATCATATTTATAGTTAAATGTCGCTGTAAATGTATTTTTGCTAGTAGAATGCATTGCAGCTAACTCCTTTTTTTAAAAGGGATAGATTATCTTAAATTATGGTTAATTTATAGCTTGGCAAGCTGCAGTTTCAAAGTAGATTCCCGGACACTGGAAAGAACTGACCACAATGCATTTCTAATTTATAACCCCTGATGAAAAATTGAATGCACCATTGGG
Source organism: Gobio gobio (assembly GCF_949357685.1). Classification (NCBI taxonomy): domain Eukaryota; kingdom Metazoa; phylum Chordata; class Actinopteri; order Cypriniformes; family Gobionidae; genus Gobio; species Gobio gobio. The sequence goes on along the minus strand of NC_137105.1, from coordinate 35,631,402 downwards.
TGAACTGATGTTAGAAAAACTGGAATTTTTGCTGAAAAAAGATCATATTGCTTCAGTATGTCATGTCTCGAAGGTGAACAGGATAAAAGATTACTGTCAGACCTTGTGTTTAATGCATGCAGTCTCATGGCTTCATAATCACTACAGCAGTCAGAGCGAGATCAAAGATTCACAGAAGAGATTTTTTTATGAATGAAAAGGTGCACGCAAACCTCAACCGTCTGGGCCTATATTTATGAGTTTTTGTTAATGCTAATATATTCCACATCACACTTCTAATCACCAGTAATCACCATTGCAGTAAAGCAAAGCAAAGCATCTCATACACATACACAGACTGACCTAGACTTGCCATATATTACATTACCATAATATTAACAGCTATGAAAGCCCATTTCATAGTGATGCCTGAAAAAGGCTCAGTCTGGTCAGAACTTTTCAGCGCCACCACCTAAAGCTGTTTTTGTCAAACTTCAGAAAACTTAAGATAATATCATACGTCTGAATGAGACAAATCACATGGCTTCACTAAATTTACATTTTACGTACATCTCTATATAATTATTATATTATATAGATATTTTAAGGCAGCAACATCTGAATGTACAAATTAGTTCCTCACACAAAGCTGTTGCAAAATAGATTACTTTTATGAGGAAGATGAAGAGCAAATGGAACATAAAAAAACATAAAATGCAATATTCACAAGTGGAATGCATTTGAGAAAGATTTCCTAATATATAAACATTAAACAACAGGGATAGTTCACCCAAAAATGAAAATTCTGTCATCATTTACTCACCCTCAAGTTATTCCAAACCTGTATGAATTTCGAATTTTCTTATTTTTGGGTGAACTATCCCTCACCCTATCCCTAACTATCTCTTTAAAGGATGCATAACATTCTGTTTTATTATTTTATTTTATTATTATTATTTGCCTAAATTTTAATTGTAGGATAAGCTTTGTGAAATCTGTAGCTATTTAATTTCTCAAAAATATCCTAGAAGCAGTTTTGAGCCATTTATCATTTGTAAAAGCCGTCCTCTCAGACACAGAGAGTGTAGTGCCAATGTTACTGAAGGTTTGTTACAGAAGTGAATCAGTTTATGGTCAGTGAAGCAGCAAGAACTTTAGAGCACAGGTGAGTGGAGAACCTTTACAACTGTATGTGAATAACCTGATTTAACCATTGTTAGTTTTTTGTGTGCCATACTGTAATGAACATTACAATGACTTCAAAATGATGAATAGATGCAGATTTTATGATGAATAGATCCAGTATGCGATGCTTGTGCTTTGTTCAGATGGCCCTTACTTTACTTGCCATTTTTTCAAACAATGTAAATGTATATCCTTATGTAGGCAGACTTTTGACTTTCAGCAAAATGTCTGACCCTCATTGCTGCCAGGCAGGAAGAAACTGTCTGACTGACATGCAAAGTGACCAACCACAGCAGTTTGTTGACATTTAAAGGTTACGCAGAAATGTACAAGTGTATATCACAAATGCGTTAATTAATACAACTGAGAATAGGTAAAACAACTCTCACATAATGTTGAGACCAAATACAGGCAGTTTGCCTAAAATAAACAGATAAAGTTTATTGATTGTAAGAACACTGTTTTCTTCATTTCTGAAACAGATTTGGGGAATCACACTTTTCTAAAACTGGGCAGATTAAACACTATCTATATGTTCTGTATGACGATATCTTAAATTTAATTTTTTTCTGTTATCTCCATTTTAATGCGTAAAATCACCAAGGACTTACGAGAGACATTTGCAGTTTCGTTTACCAAGATGGGGAAGATTTTAGCTTCTTTGATTTCATTGTGTATTTCTTGGTTATTCCTTTTCCCTATTGGCAATGTAAACATCCCATCTGCCAGGGTCTGTTGTGTTTGGTGAAAGGGTTCTTATCAATACATACTCAGATAATGAGGTTGGATTTTTTTGGACCAGTGAGACAATTTGCAATGAATGGTAGAAAACATCACTGCGTCCATACTCACCTGAAAATCCCTTTTGCTGTGGGACTCAAGAGCTCCAGGTATCCTACAGTATTTATATTATTTATGCAGTGCGTCAGGATGCTGTTTAACCTTTCGGGGAACAAAATCTCTATGGAGACCATTGTGGAGCCAGATTAAGGAGGCAAAGTAATGTTCATCAAGTGCACATTTGTTCAATAACTATACTCAGAGCTTCACTGAATGCTAATGGAGCACTTTCAAAAATCTTTCAGGCAGCACATGTCATGAAAAGAGTGAACTGCTTTTTTCTCTTGCAGTACTTGTTCAAAGTTCCCAGCCACACAAAGCTACTTTGAAGGTTTTCTGAAAAATATTTTCTCTTTAGAGGTACAAGTTCAGATATAGTGCTTCTTCTAATTAATTATTATTATTATTATTATATTTTTTTTTGGACTCCAATCAGTTTGATTTCTTCAAAAGCAGCCAAGAGACAACATTTCTACAACCCGAAAACTTTAGCATAATTAGCAAGAGTTTTACTATGGAATATCAACTTGCCCTGTGTTTTTTTAGGGATGCACTATATGTCGGCACCATATCGGCCAAAATTGTATGTATTAGATATACACTATATTGCCAAAAGTTTTGGGACGCCTGCCTTTACATGCACATGAACTTTAATGAACGTCTCTGTCGCTCCCTGTGCATCCATCTCCTTTTCTCTCGTCTCGTCTGTCCTTACCCCCAGGTGCAGTGGCCCCCGAGGGGGAGTAGAGCTCAGTCTCGTGGGTACAAGCAGGGCGGGCGAGAGCCATGAGAGAACGGCGCGAGGCCAGTGGCGTGATTAAAAATGAGCATCACCTCGTATCTCACGGAGGAGCTCGGATGCATAAAAGGAGGAGCGACGACAGTGAAGGATAAGAGAGGACCAGGCCTGGACTGGCTTGGTGTTTTGTTTATGTTTTATTATGTGTACGGCAGTTGTTCCTGAGGAGGCTGCCATTTTTACTTTCAGTTTTGTGTTTATTTTGATATGTTATAGTGTTAAAAGTTCACTGGTTCCCGCCTCCTTCTTCCCATGACTACGAACTTTGTTAAAATTTAGTAGTAAGGAAATTTCATGAATGGACTTATTGCACAGGTGGCAATCTGTCACGGTACCACACTTGAATTCACTGAGCTCCTGAGAGCGACCCATTCTTTCACAAATGTTTGTAGAAGCAGTCTGCATGCAAAGATGCTTAATTTCATACACCTTTGGCCATGGAAGTAATTGGAACACCTGAATTCAATGATTTAGGGGGGTGTCCCAATACTTTTGGTAATATAGTGTATATTGGTTAGTACTGGATATTTAATTGTGCATTACTTTTAGCTATTTGACTTATACATAATCTAACACCTACTTGTGCCGGGGGGGGGGGGGGGGGGGGGGTGACGGCGTGGTTTAGCGAGGTCTGTGACGGCAGAGAGAGTCGGGAGACAGGTGCGCCGTAAGTGGGTCAAGTGCAAAGCATAAACACCTGTGTCTTGTTTCAGTAATGGGCGTGGAGAGACCGTACATAAACCACCCGGAAGAGGTGTTCGAGGAGAGAGACTGTCTGGAGGCTCGGGAACCACGGACGAGAGGCTGTGAAAGCTCAGGAGAGCGTTTGGACTGTGCTTTGTGAAATATTGAGTTGATTGTGAACGCTAGTGGGCGTGACTTATGTTTGGTAACGGAAAGAGTATAATAAAAGTAACCCGAGTCTTCCTTCCTTATTACGACCAAACTTCATTACAGTGGTGCCGAAACCCGGGAAGGAAGAAGCATGCATCTCTCCGGCGCCATGCAATCGCCGACATCGTCATCGCCGTTTGCGGAGGTCATCTCATCCCTCGCGATCCTACAGAAGGAACAGCACCAGGCCCTGCTGGAGGGGCCAGCAGGAGGACCGCGAGAGGTTCCGGAGCTGGATGGACCGGGAGGTTCGGGCAGGAGCCCCAGCGGTCCCGAGTGCAACCACCCACCTGCTGCTAAACAAGATGGGGAGAAGATCATCGACCTAGTGGCACTGGAACAGTTTGTCATTCGGCTCCCACAGAGAACCGCTGAGTGGGTCCAGTGCCACCGACTGACGTCGTTGGACTCAGCCATCACCCTGGCGGAAGACCACATGGTGGCGTGCCCAGGGGTCGGCGGACCCCTTCCATCTCTCTCTCTCTCCTCTTCTTTTCCTTCCCCTCTCTCCTCTTCCTTCCCTAAACCTATCCCTCTCCCCAGGTCTCGTCCTCCAGGTCCGCCCAGAATTTCACCCCGAGGGAGGGGTGTATCCAGCCTGGAGTTTGCCGGGGCTTCGCGAGCGCCGCCAAGGGGGGCGGGGCTGAGCTCCGGTGGGACCAATGCTGCGCCCCCGGACCATTTTATTGACCATTTTAGTGTCCGATGATGGAGATGGGGACAATGATCCGGGTCCCGGACGTCCCACAGGCTGCCCACGGTCAGTCTGACTGGTACCAGATACCCGTGAGTATTAAGGGGGGTACCTATCCGGTTCTGGCGGATTCAGGTTGTAACCAAACCTCTATCCACCAAAGCCTGATTCAGCCCGAGGCATTGGATACAAGCCACATGGTTCAGGTGCGGTGTGTGCACGGGGACGTGGTGAGATATCCTGTAGTGTCAGTTGTGATTCAATTTCGGGGTCAAAAGCATAATGTAGAGGTGGCCGTTAATCTGCACCTCAGGCATCCGCTGATTCTGGGAACTAATTGGCCAGCTTTTAAGGATTTATTGGGGTATTTGTGTGCGGATGTCTCTTGTTATAAAAGGGAGCCCGGAAAAGGCAGCGACTGTGCAGGGGGGAGAGACTGAACCGGGACCACTGAGCACTGAATCCAGGGAACCGAGCGTGATTGAGAGGCTGATCCTCTCGGAGCGCGATGACTTTCCCCTGGAGCAGTCTCAGGATGAGTCGTTGAAACACGATTTTGAACAGGTCCGTTCTATCAACGGCCAGTCCCTCCAGCCTGAACAGCCGCTCTCTTTTCCGTATTTTGCTATTATAAAGGACCGGTTTTATAGAGTGATGCAAGACGCTCAGTCAAAAGAAAATACAACCCAGTTATTAGTGCCAAAGAGCCGCTGGGAAATGCTTTTCCAGGTGGCTCATTGTAATCCCATGGCTGGACATTTGGGACAGGGAACAACATTAAATCGTCTCATGGCCCGTTTCTTTTGGCCGGGCATTCACGAGAATGTGCGCAGGTGGTGCACGTCTTGTCATGTATGTCAGCTGGTAAATCCGCCGGTCTCTCCAAAAGCGTCATTGAGCCCTCTTCCGTTAATGCAGGTCCCCTTCGAGAGAATTGGTATGGACCTCATCGGGCCATTAGTACGATCTGCACGGGGGCATCGCTTTGCATTAGTGATAGTGGACTAGGCAATACGATACCCGGAGGCAGTAGCGCTCCATAGCATCTCGGCAAAAAGTGTTGCGGATGCTCTGTTTCATTTAATCTCCCGCGTGGGGATCCCGAAAGAGATCCTCACAGATCAGGGCACGGCGTTTATGTCACGTACTTTACGCGAACTGTATGAATTATTGGGCATTAAATCGATTCGCACCAGCGTCTATCACCCACAAACAGACGGGCTGGTGGAATGGTTTTAGTCACACGTTGAAAACCATGATTCGTAAGTTCGTTCACGAAGACGCCAAAAATTGGGACAAATGGTTAGAACCCCTGTTGTGCGCTGTGCGCGAAGTCCCGCAAGCCTCGACGGGGTTTCCCCTTCGAGCTACTTTATGGGCGTCAACCATGCGGGGTACTAGACGTCCTAAAGGAGGCTTGGGAGGAGGGTCCTTCGGAGAGTCGAAACGAAATTCAGGATGTCCTGGACCTGAGAAGAAAACTCCACACTTTGGGGTGGCTCTCAATGGAGAATTTGTTGCAGGCCCAGGGCAAACAGACCCGACTGTATGACAGGGGTACTAAACTGCGAGAATTTACACCGGGAGAGAAAGTCCTTGTATTACTGCCCACATCAAGCTCTAAATTACTAGCAAAGTGGCAAGGACCCTTTGAGGTCACACAGCGAGTCGGGGATCTCAATTATGAGGTGGTGCGCACGGATAGGGGAGGGGCACATCAAATTTACCACCTTAACCTCCTTAAAAAATGTAGTGAGGCGGAATCAGTGATGCTGATGACCGTAATTAGCACGGAGGAAGATCTTGGGCCAGAAGTGGATACTAAGGGTAAATCTATCACTCTGGCCCCTGGGGGAGATCACCTTTCACCATCTCAGCTCACTGATGTGGCCAGGTTGCAAGCAGTTTTTGCGGACATGTTCTCACCCCTTCCCAGGCGAATGAATCTCATTCAGCACCATATTGAGACCGAGCCGGGCGTGGTAGTTCGCAGCCAGCCGTATCGTCTTCCTGAACACAAAAAAAAGTAGTTCAGAATGAGTTAGAAGCAATGCTTGATATGGGGGTAATAGAAGAATCCCACAGTGACTGGGCCAGCCCAAATAGTTTTAGTACCTAAAACGGGCGTTTCTGTGTGGATTACCGCAGGGTGAATGCTCTGTTGAAATTTGACGCGTATCCAATGCCCAGGATTGACGAATTGCTTGATCAGCTGGGCACCGCTCGTTTTTATTCGACTCTGGATTTGACGAAAGGATACTGGCAGATCCCCTTATCACCTGTATTCAAAGAAAAAACAGCTTTCACAACGCCGTTCGGGTTGCACCAATTTGTTACGCTTCCATTTGGGTTGTTCGGGGCTCCAGCCACGTTTCAGCGTCTCATGGACCGTATTTTACGGCCCCATGCTGCATATGCCGCTGCCTATCTGGATGACATTGTCATTTATACTAATGACTGGCGGCGACATATGGAGCATGTCAGGGCTGTTCTGGGAGCGCTGAGGGTGGCTGGGCTAACGGCCAACCCAAAGAAGTGTGCAGTTGGGCGTGTGGAGATCAGGTATCTGGGCTTCCACTTGGGTCACGGGCAGGTGCGTCCCCAAATTGATAAGACGGCAGCAGTTGCAACCTGCCCGAGACCCAAGACCAAAAAGGAGGTGAGACAGTTCCTAGGGCAAGCGGGATATTATAGGAGATTTGTGCCCAATTATTCGGAACTCGCTAGCCCGCTGACTGATCTCACTAAAAAGGAAGTGCCAGATCCAGTCCAGTGGACGGAGCAGTGTCAGCGGGCCCTCACCCAGATAAAGGCTGCTCTATGTGGTGGGCCACTTTTGCAATCTCCTGATTTTTCTCTCCCCTTTCTGTTACAGACTGATGCGTCGGGGGCTGGGAGCAGTCCTGTCCCAGGAGGTGGGGGGCGAGGATCGGCCAGTGCTGTACATTAGTCGAAAGCTCTATAAGAGGGAGACTAAGTACAGCACCATTGAGAAAGAGTGCCTAGCAATTAGATGGGCCGTCCTCACCCTCCGATATTATCTCCTGGGGCGGGAATTCACCCTCTGTTCAGACCACACTCGTCTGCAGTGGCTCCACCGCATGAAGGATACCAACACGCGGATCACCCGTTGGTATCTAGCTTTACAGCCTTTTAAGTTCAAGGTGATCCACAGGCCGGGGGCGCAGATGGTGGTAGCCGACTTCCTCTCCGGGGTGGGGTGGGGGGGTGGGGGGGGTATGTGCTGGGTTGGGGCGTGGTTTAGCGAGGTCTGTGACGGGAGAGAGAGTCGGGAGACAGGTGCGCCGTAAGTGGGCCAAGTTCAAAGCATAAACACCTGTGTCTTGTTTCAGTAATGGCCGTGGAGAGACCGTACATAAACCACCCGGAAGAGGTGTTCGAGGAGAGAGACTGACTGGAGGCTTGGGAACCACGGATGAGAGGCTGTGAAAGCTCAAGAGAGCGTTTGGACTGTGCTTTGTGAAATATTGAGTTGATTGTGAACGCCAGTGGGCGTGACTTATGTCTGGTAACGGAAAGAGTATAATAAAAGTAACCCGAGTCTCCGACAAGCCGACCCTGACTTCTTCCTTCCTTATTCCAATAGAACTTCATTACACTACTGTAAATAAAATCTGTGAAAGTTATGGTAAAACAACAACAACAAAAACTTTACCATTAAAAATGCAGTAGAAACATTAAGTTTTGCATTAAAATGTGCACATTACAAATTGAACTTTAAAAAAAAAATTTTATTGTAAAAAGAAATATTGATTTTCTTTTTGCAAAAAAACTGCGATATATCATTGTTTTAGTTTTACTATAATATTACACAAGTGTTTGACCTGTTGAAATGTGGGAACTTTAACTTTAAGAAACTTAAAGGAACCAAACTGTTTACATTATTTTGAAGTCACTTTGGCTGAACTCATTGTTTTGCACTTAAGATGTGTTCTCCATTTTCTTACCCTTCCAAAATCATATAAACAACATTAGCTAATGTCCCATTGACTAACGTTCTCATGGCTCTTTATCATTCTGGATAGGCAGTAAAATGTGGAGCTGGTTTCTATGACCAGATTCAGAAAGACTACAGTTGCTTTCTGTTTCTGAGACATTGCCTCCACTGTTCTCGCTTCTCACCCAAAAGAACGATGCCCCCCTTTCACCTTTGCCAAACCCCAACCATCTGGCAACATGCTTGGAGAGCAAGAGGGAATATTATAGCTGGAGAAAGCTATCTGTTAGACTTCCCATTCATCTTGATGGAAGTTGCCCAGCTGTTACAGGAGCATTGCTTATTGGACCACAGAACTTTCTGAGCCATGTGACTATGAAGTCAAGAGCATATGGGGTTTGTACAAGTTCCACAAAAGCCATTACATTCAGCATCCTTGCCAAGCTTCTTTGTAAATACAAAATTGATTCCTGGAACAAACACCACAAGTTCCTGACATAACAGTCATGTGTGGTAAGATATCTAGGATGTTAGTTAATCACAAATAAACAACAAACATAGTCCTTCACCTTCTTGGTCATGAGAATCTCGCCTTTGCCCTTCGCTTGTTCATTATACTCATCGACTGACAGACGTGGGTTTTCAGTTTTGTGGCTCATGCAGGCTTGGTGAAAAAATCTGTCTGTTTCCATCACACTTTCTCAGATTCAAATGCTGAACTTTTCATTGCTTTTACAGGGAGCTGACCCTGCCATGGCATCCATCCTAGATAAACGGCAACAGTCAGTCCTGGGTGGGACACAAATACAAATTTAGTTTTCTGCTCCATAAGGTTTGTGGCTGCTCGGGTTTTAAGGGAGCAGCAGGGATCGAGAGAGTGTTACGTTACTAATGTCCTGCCATGTACCACAGCGGAGAGTTTTCTATCAGTTCTCGTTCCTATTGTTACGATTTGAGTGCCTGTGCTTTAGGGTGCAAAGGAATGAAACTACACTGAAAACTGGGGTTATAGGCTTCACTAAGCTGAATAAACAGCTTTTGTGAGGAAATAGCTTATCATTTAATGAATCAACAGCCTGTTCGCTAATCTTCAACATGTTTTATAATAAACACTACTTTCTTGGGAAACTATATGTAGATTTTACCTTGATAAAAATGTTATTTTTCAAGAGAAGGTAGCGAATGACGCAACATTACCACCAGCAGAAATGTATAGTATTTAAAGGAAAAAATGAAAATTCTGCCATCATTTACTCACCCTCAAGTTGTTCCAAACCTGTAATTTTTTTATTTAGTTTTTTGTTGTTGTTGTTGTTGTTGTTGTTGTTGCTTTCTTCAGATCTCAAGCAGATCTCAGCCATTGACCACCATAGTATGTATGGTATCTATGGTATTCAATGGCTGCCGTGATCTGCTTGGTTACAAACATTCTTCCCTTGTGTTCAGAACAAAGAAATGTATACAGGTTTTTAACAATTTGAGCATGACTAAATGAAGACAGAATTTTGATATTTGGGTGATATTTTATGTCTAAAGAAAATATCAAATGTCAAAGTTTGCTTTCGTTGGCTTTCAGGTTTGTTTTACAAATAATAACAACACTCTAAAAACTCTTACTATGATTTACAAACATTTTGTGGTGAAACATTTTTACGCTCAAAAATATTGATTAAATTTGAAAGCAGTGAAATCAGTTACATATGAACGGAGTAAATGTAAGTAAAAAGATCTGAGTAACTGCATTTGGTACATTAACAAACACTGCATGAAAAGTGGGATTTTCGACCCCGTAAACGCCTGTATACTCCCGGAAATCTCCCTAATTTTCGGCAGTTTTCGACAATTTAGAGGCAGCGAACGTCCCGTTCGTCTGTGCCACAAATTGTCGTAAACGAACCATGACGTAGGTGGAGAGCCCCCCGCTGAGACCGCGCGGAGGTGCGACGCCTCTAATTAGCATATGAATAGCAGCGAAACCAGAGAGTCAACGGCCAGACTTGAATTTACTCACTCACTATTGGCTGAAGCCACTACATTTAAAAAAGAAAAATCCCTCGTGATTGGTTGGCAGATCACTGCAAACCCATCATTATTGGTCCCCCTGGCTCATTATAAATGTAAACCCCAATAATAATAATAAATATATAATTTATGTTGTAATAATTTGTTTTATATTAAATACAATTGAGTAATAATTGTGGTTGTGGTGAGTAGAAAAAAAACATTTAAAAACCAATACTTATGAGTAATGTTTCTATTTATGAGTAATAATAACTTTTATAGTATGGGTAATATTAACTTTTAGTTTCCTCTAAACCTTTGTAAAATACTCCACACAACCACATAGCCTATACTACATGACATTGGCCTTTATTGTTATAAATGGTAAATGGACTGCATTTATATAGCGCTTTTAACAGACCAATGGCCATCCAAAGCGCTTTACACATTGCCTCACATTCACCCATTCACACACCGACGGCGGTGTCAGTCATGCAAGGCGCCATCCAGCTCGTCGGGAGCAGCTGGGGTTAGGTGTCTTGCTCATGGACACCTCGACACTTGGTCAGGTGGAACCGGGGATCGAACAACCAACCTTCCGGTTTGTAGACAACCTACATGAACCACTGAACCACTGCCGCCCCAATAATATATTATAAGTAAGCAATACAATATATATTACGGTTTTAACATGAATACAATATTGCCTATATTTAGACTCATGTAACAAACATGTAAGAAGTAAAAATTAAACATTTAAAAGTAATTCAGGTGTAAACAACCGGTCTGTTATCCATTTACACCGTATGAGCGCTGGATCTCGTGCCTGAGATGGACTCGCGCTCTGCGGGTGAACTTTGAACTTCAGACCGCCGTCCTGTGTTTCACTCGTAGCCGAAAGATGCTGCGACGCACCTGACTGTGCACAGTTCTGAGAACATTTTATCATCCAAATTAATTATATTAATTAACTTGAGGAATAAAATTGTGTTTTATGCAAGACATCAGGTGTTTCAATCACGCAAAAAGACAGACGAGATTATGTGACTCACATTGCGTCCCTCTATGTTACTTCCTGCTTCGCTACTTCCTGCTTCGCTACTGTTCGGACGCTCTTGCTTACTGCTCCGCGCTTTGCTCTATCGCTTCTATATTTTACAACTTCAGCAAATCAGCACATTGACAAAGCTTGACTCCAATGATAAAATTAGAAACTCTGGTGACTGAATTCCTAAACAAAAAGCGGAATATTTCAACCGACCAGCCTCCCACTGCCTTCAGCTTACATTCCGGAGAAGGGAAAACACAGCTGCCTACATTCAAAAGGATAAGAAAATGCCTCTTCTAGAATCTACTTGCTGCACAAACTGCCACAGACTTTTACAAAGGATTGCAGTTCTTGAAACAAAGTTATTTGCGGAACCATCCAACCAGACGAATCACACAGCAGAGCTTCATCATGATCGCCCTCTGCACACTGCCGGTGAGTCCCATAAATGTAGTGCTACTCAACATGTAGAGAAACAAGTAACTGATCAACACACTAATCAATGGAACAAACAGGGAGCAAGACCCAAAGGCACTCGAGACATCAGATTGTCACGAGCATCACATATTAACGCAGTAGCATGCTCTACCCCAGACACAAGGATTGCAAACACTAGTTTTCTACCACCAAATATACATCTTGAAAACAGATTTGAAGTGCTAATGAATGTGGGTGAGGAATCCCCAAATGTGATGAATATGACCGAACACAGATTGAATCAGCCCGCAGCTAACACTGCTAACAGGCGCTCAAGGTCAAGCAGACAGCGGCCCTCAGCTCAGAGCGCAGCCGAGCCCAGGACTCTCATAGTGGGGGACTCAACAATCAGAAACATTAGCAGCAGGGATACAACTACATGCTGCCTTCCACAAGCAACAGTCTCTGATGTAAACAGGGAACTTAAGAACATTCTGATGAAACATAAGACTGCAAATCGACTTATCATTCATGTGGGAAAGAACGATATTCAGAGAGAGGAGTCAGAACTTCTAAAGAGGGATTTTAATGAACTTTTTGAAACACTTAGAAAACTGAAAGTTCAGCCGTTCATCAGTGGACCACTTCCAGCAAGAGGAACAAATAGGTTCTCACGGCTACTTGGGCTTAATACATGGCTGCAAAAAACCTGCAACATGAAGGGAGTGAACTTTATCGACAACTTTAATCTCTTCTGGAGTCAGAGACAACTGTTTACATCAAATGGCCTCCACCCAAACAAACTCGGTGCAAGAGTGCTAAAGGACAATATTTATTTTTCCCTTCATCATCCTTCAGCTGTGTGTGCTAACCCACTCAACCTGGATAGCACACACACACCAGTAAAGTACGATCACAGGACTTCATTTCAGCATCTGAATGGACATGCGGTTGATACACCCCACAAGGACAATGATAACACCACGCAGCCACAACAACCACTTCTCATGGACACACTCCCAGCTGAACCCCGCCCTCAGAGCTCACCACAGATAGACTGTGATGGATTAGAACAGCTCGAAGTGACACAGATCGAGCCACTAAACAGTAACATCTCAGCCCATACTGAGGAGTCTGTGGAGGCACTGGTAAAAATGGGGACCATCAGGAGTGACACTGGTGAACTTTTAAAACTTATATGTAATATAAGCAATAGGCTGGAAGAAATGTCACTCCTTGAACCGGACGATAACATATTGCAGTTTCCGGTAACACCAGAGAAACAGCCCCCCTCACCAGACATGTTATCCCGCTCTACAGCATCCCCGCCTCTGAGCTTCACAGAGAAAATGGATTTTGTTTATACTGGAAACAGACAATCATACTCGATCACTGCGAGCCCCCAGATATCAACCAAAGAGCGTCGAGCCCCACAACCACCAAAGACTGTGGGCCCAGCTCGCTCTGCCCCTCCTCCTGTGAGATTTCTTCGGTCACAACGCCAGGGCACACACCCTCCTCCATCTGCACCAAAAACAACTGATACCAGCTCTCAGTGACGTGTTCTGGGTCCTCGCAACGTCAACAGCAATCTTATCAAATGTTTACAAAACATGCGTGAATCCAGTGTGCCTCTATCTTTCTCTATTTCTGTTCTGTTACGTGATAGAAAGTCCAAGGCTTTCTCAGGCCGTATGGCAAACCCATCTAATCTGCTGCCTGTTAATTGTCAAACTAAGATTACTATGGGGGAAAAAATTAAAATTAATACTGTTAAGTTAGCACTCTTAAACATCCGTTCACTTAAAAACAAATCATTTCTAGTCAACGACTTAATATCCACAAACAACCTAGATTTTTTGCTGCTAAATGAAACGTGGCTAGAAGACAGCTGCAGTGCAACAGTCCTCAATGAAACAGCCCCTCCTAACTTTACTTTTATGAGTGTCTGCAGACCAGTCAGAAGGGGCGGGGGGGTCGCAGCACTATTTAAAGATGTCTATCAATGTAAGCAAGTATCGTTTGGTGACTATTTGTCTCTAGAATATCTGGGCATTGTGCTAAAAGGTGCTCCACGCATCCTGCTTATCATTATTTATAGGCCTCCGAAATATTCTCCGGCCTTTATTGATGACTTTACAGAGCTGTTATCAGCAATCTCATCTGAGTATGACTGTTTTGCTATTGCTGGGGATTTTAACATTCACATTGACAATGCTGAATCCAGTACAACAAAAGATCTCATGACTGTTCTTAACACTTTTGATTTGACACAACATGTTCACGGACCCACACATGATCGTGGACACACTCTAGATTTACTTATCAGTAAGGGACTAAACATTTCATCAATAGTTATTAAGGATGTGGCAATGTCTGATCATTTCTGTATTTTCTTTGATATATCAATCTCTCCTGCCATTGAAACCAGATCTGTCTCTATCAAAAAGAGATGCTTAAATGAGAACACTAGTGTGCTGTTTATGAAGGCTATATCTCTAACACCAAGCATATCTGCAGACTCTGTTGATTTTCTCCTTGACTCTTTTAACTCAAAAGTTAAGGGTGTAATTGATGATATTGCTCCTGTAAAAGCCAGGAAAAAGAGTGGCAAACAAAAAGCACCTTGGAGAAACTCAACAGAAGTGCAATTAATGAAAAGACAATGCAGGAAATCGGAACGCATGTGGCGAAAGACAAAACTTGTAGTCCATTATAAGATCTATAAAGACAGTCTTCGTGCTTTCAATGTGGAACTAGGCAAAGCTAGACAGACCTTCTTTTCAAATATTATAAACAGAAACATAAACAACACGCACACTCTTTTTGCTACTGTAGAGAGACTAACAAACCCCCCGAGTCACATTCCCAGTGAAATGCTCTCAGACAGCAAATGCAGTGAGTTTGCTTCCTTCTTCTCCGAGAAAATCATTAATATCAGAAATGCGATCACCACATCGTTCAGTTGCTCTGAGGTGAATCAGATCAGACCACAGCCTCAGAAAGTTACTATGACTGATTTCGAAGCAATTGATGGTAAAATTTTAGAAGAAACAGTACAGCACCTTAAAACATCAACCTGCGCCCTTGACACACTCCCCACTTCTTTTTTCAAAAGTGTGTTTAACTGTTTAGAAGCAGATCTCCTAGAAGTGGTAAACGCCTCACTTCTTTCTGGGACTTTTCCAAACTCCCTTAAAACCGCAGTAGTTAAGCCTCTCCTGAAAAAGAGAAATCTGGATAACTCCATATTGAGCAACTACAGACCAATCTCAAATCTCCCCTTCATAGGCAAGATCATTGAAAAAGTTGTTTTCAGTCAGCTGAACAAATTCTTAAGCTCAAACGGATACTTTGACAATTTTCAATCTGGTTTCCGACCGCATCACAGCACAGAGACGGCCCTCATTAAGATAATAAATGATATTCGCCTCAATACAGATACAGGCAAAACATCAATTCTGGTACTACTGGACCTCAGTGCTGCATTCGACACTGTTGACCACAAAATACTTCTTGACAGGCTAGAAAATTGGGTTGGGCTTTCTGGAATGGTCCTCAAATGGTTCAGGTCATACTTAGAAGGGAGAGGTTATTATGTGAGTATAGGTGACCATAAGTCTGAGTGGACATCCATGACATGCGGAGTCCCACAAGGGTCAATTCTTGCACCACTACTATTCAACCTGTACATGCTGCCACTCAGCCAAATAATGAAAAATAACAAAATGGCTTACCACAGCTATGCTGACGACACCCAGATCTACTTAGCCCTATCACCTAATGACTACAGCCCCATTGACTCTCTATGTAAATGCATTGATGAAGTTAACAGTTGGATGTGCCAAAACTTTCTTCAGTTAAACAAAGACAAAACTGAAATTACTACATTTGGAAACAAAGATGAAATCCTCAAGGTGAATGCATATCTTGAGGCTAAAGGCCTGAAATCAAAAAATCAAGTCAGGAATCTTGGTGTGATTTTGGAGTCAGACCTGAGTTTCAATAGTCATGTCAAAGCAATAACTAAATCCGCTTACTATCATCTCAAAAATATATCAAGAATTAGATGCTTTGTTTCCAGGCAAGACTTAGAGAAACTCGTTCATGCTTTTATTACCAGTAGGGTGGACTATTGTAATGGTCTTCTCACCGGCCTTCCCAAAAAGACCATTAGACAGCTGCAGCTCATACAGAACGCTGCTGCCAGGATCCTGAGCCGAACCAGAAAATATGACCATATCACACCAGTCCTCAGATCTTTACACTGGCTTCCAGTTACATTTAGGATCGATTTTAAAGTGCTATTACTTGTATATAAATCACTCAATGACCTAGGACCTCAATACATTGCAGATATGCTGATTAAATACAAACCCAACAGATCACTCAGATCATCAGGATCAAGTCAATTAGAAATACCAAGGGTTCACTCAAAGCAAGGAGAGTCTGCTTTTAGCTATTATGCCAGCCGTAGCTGGAACCAGCTTCCTGAACAGATCAGATGTGCTCCAACAGTAGCCACTTTCAAATCCAGACTCAAAAACATCTGTTTAGCTGTGCATTTACTGAATGAGCTGTGCCACTGTACGTGCTTTGTCCGAACTGCTTGCATTTTAATTTATATGCTTAAATTTAACCCTGTTTTTATTTTTATTTTTAATTATACTCTTTATTTTTATCTTTCAATATTTTCTTTATTTTTTATTTCTTTAAATTCCTATTATAACTGTAATATTTTTTTATTTCATTTCTGTGTAAAGCACTTTGAATTGCCACTGTGTATGAAATGTGCTATACAAATAAATAAACTTGCCTTGCCTATGTTGTTTTGCATTAAATCAAATTATTTAAAGCACATTAATTATTTTGAAGATAAATCAAAACACACAAACCTGAAATCAAACTTGAAATGGCCTGGTAACATGATGACTGTTTAACCTGAAATTCAAGGTGCATCTTTGTGTCTGTGACAAGTGTTTATATAAAAGATAAATACATAAATATGAAAAACAAAACAAAAAACATTTTAAAAAATCTGTAAGGACTTTGCCTCCTCGTTTCAGAACTCAACTGCACACCACTATGCATGTCCATTTGTGTTGATGCAAATGTTGTTCATGCTGCTAAAGTACTAAGCTTTGTAATGACGTTGGGTACATAAAACATAAAATATAAAAGCATACTACATAAAATGGTCTGATAAAATGGCCAACTTCCCAGCACGAGATGAAGACTGAATACAAATGAGGGGTCATAAGTGTATTTGTATGGTTATGTGTGTGTGTTATATTTTTATGGGCATCTCTGCTCAGTATCACACTCCATTGGTACTTTATGTGCTAAGTTAGAGTATACTGCTTACAATATATGTGAACATTCAATGTTGTTTCTGAGTGTCTACATTTTCTGTTGACCCCAGTGCTTAAGTAACTCTACCCTTCAGTGAAAAGCTTGTTAAAAATGACTCTCCCCTTTCTGGCTAAAGTAGAGCACAGCCTGGCATTTCTCTCTATGATGTTTGACTGCCCTTTTTTGACTCTCTAGGGTTTACCAGTGCCAGTAAACAATTCCACTTACCACACCCTGAGCCCATAACACCACCTCCTGCCAAAATGATTGCCACCCTCTCTCGTAATATTGACCCTCATTCACTCTTATTCCCCAGACTGGTCATTTGCAATTCTGCCTCCCTGACCTTTGATGCTGGATATGGCTACACAAACTGTGTGATTTGCAGTTAATTATACTGAGGCATTTACAAGGGGCAGAACTGCAAAACCAGGACTGGCTAAAGCCCGGCCCAAATCCATCACTCAAAGCATAGAGCTTCGCCAAGCACAGCTGGAGTCAGTTCTCTTATCCAGCAGCGAGCAGGCCAGTATCTGGCCGTGCCAGAACACTCTCTAACCCAGACTGCTTTTCATCGAATACAGTATAAAGGATTTATGAGGATCCAGAGCCAATAACCAATAACTGACCTTGCTAGAAAAAAAAAATGGGGGAAAAAAATTAGATGACAAAAAAAAACTTTTTATGCCAATCCCCGAAAAGAGCAGCAGCTGTGAATTTTTTTTTTTTTTTTTTTGAGCACATCTACACAAATCCATCTGCCTTGAAGATTATTAGTGCAATATTCTGGGTTCAGTACAAGTTAAACTCAATTGAAATGTTGACCTAATGTTGCTTATCACCAAAATGAATTGGTAACACTTTACAATAAGGTTCATTAATTACTACATTAGTTAACATGAACTAATAATGAACTTAAATTATAAAGCATTTATTTATCTTTGTTAATGTTAATTTCAACATTTACTATTATTAAAATCTTGTTAACATTATTTAATGCACTGTGAACTAACATGAACAAACCATGAACAGCTGTATTTTTATTAACTAACATGAACAAAGTTTAATAAATACAGTAACAAATGTACTGCTCATGGTTAGTTCATGTTAGTTAATACATTAACTAATGTTAACTAATGAAACCTTATTGTAAAGTGTTACCAATTAATTTTAGCCCAAAAGACAAAAAAATTAAAAATAAATCGGGGTTCAAGATAAAGCAGAAATATGAAGTTTATAAAAAGCTCTATTAAAACCAGTTATGGTATTGTTAACTAAAACTATTAAATTGTTTTTAATAATTGAAATGAAGCTAAAATTAAATATATTAAATGAAATCTTACACTTAAAAAATAGATTTGAAAATTAAAAATATATAAAAATTGGTCCCATTCACTATTGTACTTCACTCTAATATAGAGATTTAATTTAATTTAATTTTTTTTTTGGTAAAGAAAAATAATAATACATTTGAAATAATTGTTGTGGTAATTAACATTATTACGGAGCCATGCACATGACATGCAAGAAAAAGAAAAGTAAATTGTGCGCACAATTTACTAATTCGTTCCCTCGATTTATAAATCATGCGCACAATTTACTATTCCGTTCCTTCGATTTGCTAAATCTTGCGGCCGATTTACTACTTCGTTCCCTCGACTTGCTAAACAGTCCACACGATTTACTAATTAATTCCCTCGATTTGTAAATCCTGCACACAATCTATTAATCGAGGTAACAAATTTTTAAATTGTGCGCACGATTTAGCCTACAATTTTTTCCTGAATGTCATGTGCGGGGCTCTGTACATTATGCCACATATGTTGCCGATTGAGCTTAACTTGTGTTGAACCTGGAATATTCCTTTAATATTTAATTTTGCAAGGCTGTCTTAAGTAATTGACTGCCTCTGTGTGCCTCAAAAACTCTTTGAATATTGAACTATGGGGATGGACAGAGACTCTTGTGAATGTCAGATATGGTCATTGTTGTGTGTTTGAGTGTTTGCAGGTGGTTTGGGTGGAATAGCGTGAGATTATTGTTCGTTGGCAACCTCCAATCAGCAAGGACATTTGCATTCGATTTGCATAAGCGATGCATAATTTCTAGTGCTATTTCACAGCTGTCTTAACAGATTATTAAAGTAGCAGAAAAAGAGTTCCTCCAAAGGCAAGGCAGACAGCATGTGTATTTCCCATAATTCAGCAGAAATTCCAGAGCATACTTGAATTAATCAGTGTAAAATTATGTTACTTTCTGAATTGTGATGGATTTTTGTTTGTAGTTGTAATGAGATCATAGCTAAACATGATTATTTATGATTTAATGAGTGTTTGTCCCTCTTCAGATGCTCTGCTGATTCAAACACTTCTTACTCGTGTATCTTAAGATCAGCGAAAATTCAAATGGAAATAGGGCCTTACATTTCTAAATAGGAAGTAAGGACATTTCAGAATCAGCCTCTGGAAATGAGCTTAACCGCATGCGAGATCTGTATTCATGCTGAGCATGCATGCGTAAATGCTGCTTGAGCCAGACCGCTGCTGTCAACAAACTTCTATCATCAAAATGAGTTCAAGCCTTTAATTTGGCTCGCACATTTGACATTTGAACAACTTTGAAGCTGAATAGAAAAAGAAAAGAAAAAAACACTGCAGTTGGGATACAGGAAACCAAATTGAATTAGTTTTGAAACAAAATTTGTCCGCATACAGAAAACTTTAGAATCACAATACATATCTTGTGTTATTAATGCCAGGGGAATATAAAAAATCCCTTTGAGTGATGCTTGGAACGGTCAGAAAAACATTACTGCGCTTTCAACACAAAGACCCCTTATAAAAACATGCATATAGAAATGTAGAACGAGAAATATTTTTTTTGCAGACAGATCCTCAATATTTTATTTTCATCTAGGTACTGTAATAACACCAAGAAATATATGAAAAATTACAGCTTTTCCTGAACCCTTTTGCAACACATGCTTTTCTATCACTGCCTGGATAACTATTTTATTTCAGAATAATGTGTGCTCTGTTGCTGTCACTGCAATGTCTGACAAAAGATTAAAGCCAAAGAAAGTGTTTGACACACGCACACACACACACACTTCTTCTTCTTCGGTTGTCCATCGAAATCCGATGACAACGTCCATGCCTTTAACGGTGAGATCTTTGATGTCTGAACAGTCCTATCCTGGACCCACAAGCTCTATTGCAGGTGGGGTATATATATATATATATATATATATATATATATATATATATATATATATATATATATATATATATATATATATATGATGGTGGTGGTAGTGGTGGCAGCTATGGCTATATTTCTCCTGGCTCGTTTCTGCTGTCTTCTGGTTGTCCTCTCCATCTCCAGCGTAAAAGCCCCATCTCTACACAGCTGTCGCCAGATGGTACGATCAGAAGCAACATTCTCCGGGTCTTCAGGTCTGATCTTACACTTCCTCAAGGCGTTCTTCATCTGATCCGTATAGAGCTTCTTCGGCCCTCCAGCTGAGGGTCGACCATGATGTAACTGACCATAGAGCACTCTGCGGGGCAGCCGGCATGGGGGCATCCTTATCACGTGCCCCAACCACTGCAGTTGGCGCTGGGTGATCATGGTCTCAATACTTCTGCAGCTGGTCTTATTTCAATGTGAGGCACACGATTACGCCAGGTAATTCCCAGGATGCGCTGGAGGCAGCTTATGTGGAAGCACTATAAGCACTTGATGTCGGCTGTAGGTCACCCAAGTTTCACAGCTAGAGGAGGGTGGTAACACAGACCGCTTGGTATATGGCAACCTTTGTGGAGGGATGAAGGTTCTTGTTGTGAAAGACTCTGCGCCGAAGTCTCCCATAGGCAGCTGATGCCTGTTTAATGCGGCTCTGGATTTCGTTGTCAATGCTGCTATCCTCAGATAGAATACTCCCCAAATATTTAAAAGATGGCACTACTGACAGCCGTTCATCCCCAACAGTGAAGACAGGAAGTGTGGGTGGGACACTGGTACTCCATTGGCAGACCACTTCTGTCTTGGTGGTATTTACAGTTAAACTCATCCTGCTGTACGCCCTCACCGCCACAGCAAGGAAAGTTTGAAGATCCTCTGGAGTAATGGCCACAAAAGCACAGTCATCTGCATACTGCAGCTGTATACACACACACATACAACATAAAGGTAACACTTTATTTGACAGTGTCCTTGTTACAAATGTTACATTTACTTACCAAAGTAATAACAGTAAATTATGCATAATTACATGCAACTAACCTTGAAACCAAACCCTAATCCTACGCTAACCATAAAGTAAGTTCATGTAATTAATTGATATTACTCAGTACTTAAATATATAATTACAATGTAACAATGAAACCTTACAATAAAGTGTAACCGAAAATTCTGTTTGGCAGGGAAATAGTTAATTATTAGTTAATGATGCACTAATCATTTACAAAACATGACTATATAAGTATATGGTATGCTAATGATATACAAATGTGTTGTAAGTTAAATAAATAAAAAGTGTAAATCATAAAATAAATCAAACAGATCAGTAGCAGATGGTTGATGAATCATTAGTTGATACACTATTTATCACTTATAAATCACTGAAGTATTTATGTCAAACTTGTTTCAGTATCATCTCAAAAAACAATGGTTAATATTGAACAAATTATGAACAGTAAATGATCAGTATAAATTGGTCTGTGTTCAAAAGCACAAACATGCAGGATGCTAAAACAGCATTTTTTAAGAATAATTTATTTGTTTTCAAGGGGATAAACATTTATAAATGGCTTAAAGTCAGGGGCTTCCAGTGGGTTTAATAAATACTTTGATCTAGTGATAATGTGAACCAGTTCCACCTTCCACTGAAGCTCACATCAGCTGCACAGTGTTTAAAGACTCCATGTGTGTCAGAGAATACAGTCTATTCCCTCACCAGTCAGCACTTACACTGCAGTACACACTGCAATGTTTAATGCCTGTTATAGATGATGTGTAAATCATTTACAAAGCTTTCTGCATCCCCTAATCTAAAGTGTAAACCATTTATCACTTGTAAATGTGTTACAAATCATTTGTAGATCTTTCTTAACATTGCGCGTATGTGTATACAAGTAATTTAAAAGGTTTCTGCATCCCCTAATCAAAAGTGTAAACTATTCATCACTTATATAAGGATATAAGCGGTATAGCATATCACTCATTATTAATAACTAATAATTTATAAATGACATAACTAAATTAACAAAACAATAAAATGTTAGCATATCACTTATTAATAATTTATGAATGTATAGTCATGTTTTGCAAATTATTTGTTAATCCTTTACTAATAACCAGGGATGTCACTAGGATTGGAATACAGGCAGAGCCGGCTCTCCCTATAAGCGAACTAAGCGGCTGCTTAGGGCCCCGCCGCCACTAGGGGGCCCCCTAACTACAGATTGCACTCGCCAGCGTCGCCGCAGTTTATCACGCAAGACGCTCAATTCGCGTCATTCGCACCGCGCGAAAAGCGCCTTCCGCGCCGCGGGACCTCTAGACGCGCGTCAACGCGCCTTTCCATTGACTTAACATTGAAATCAAATCACTCGCGCCAGACACTCTATTTGCGTTTGGTGTGAACGCAGCATAACGTTAGCTGTCCGTTGATTATGCTGAATCAACATTGCTTGCGCTATGGTCCAGCCGTCGGCCCCAGCTCTGGGCTACAGACCGCGTAGAGACAGACCCACCTCCTTTGAATGTATTTTCTTTTTAACAGTTAACGTTACATGACCTACACTAGTTCTGGGAAAGAAAAAAACGAAAAATCTTTGTCTCAATAGACGCTTATTACAATAAAAAAATAGTTTAAGAACATTCGAGAAAAAGAAAGTAATAGGAAGAGAAAGAGCAATAATTTGACAGTCAAAATCAAAATGAAGTTTAAAATAAAGCGGTTAAATACAAGCTTTTTCTTATGGTCTTAATTGAATAGGCAATTAAAGATTATTAATAAATATTAATCTATATACTATTATGAAATATTTTATATATTGTTAAGCTAAATCGCCCAGACCATTTAAACCTAAAGAAAACACAGTGTCCTCTCTGAAACATTTTTGAATGATGATCGATACAAGACACCTAAAAGCAAAATGGATTTGTGGTAAATTTTAGTAAAGAACACTGTAAAAAAAATCAGGTCCCCAATTGAAAATTTTCTAGTGAGCGATCACATCTAAATTTTTCAGTTGGCCAAATTGAATTAATGTGAATTGATGCATTTTAATTCAATTAAAATTCAAGAAACTAAATTTGGCCAACTGAAAATTTTAGATGTGATCGCTCACTAGAAAATTTTCAATTGGGCACCTGATTTTTTTTTTTACAGTGAATGTATTACTGTATGTAATCATAAAAGGTAAAAAATATCTCACTCCATGCTGTGAAGGTTTAAAATATGAACAGTATGTAAGAGTTAATCAACCAATAATTAAATAATATAATTTAACATTGGATTTCTTTTAATTTACCCTTAACATAATTGTAAAAAACTAAATGTCACTTTCTCAGGAGGAGCCATTCTTAAATATTTTGGTGGTCGTGGAGAAACATTTCATGAGGCTGACACAAGTAAATATTTCCCACTGCCTTTCTTTTGAATAGTTTTGTGCGCAACTTCAACATAGCTAATTTTCCTCTTGCCAATAAAAAAATTTAGTTTTATAATCATAATTCACTATGTTGACTAATTGTACTTTAATATTAATTTAAAATTAATGTGTTTTATCTACTCTGCATACTGTATTTATTATTAATTATATTATAATCTCAACAGCTGGAGGAGGTGACTCTACTGCTGCTTCAGTAGAGAATAGCGAGCCGCATACCACTATGGCTAATGTTGTAAGTTAGCTATATATTGTTAATGCTAAATTATTAATATTTATTTGTTTACAACAAATTGACCTTAAATTTGCAAATCTATAATCTTTACTTTTACTGTTTCAGTGAGTGTACTTTAATAAGCAGTAAAATAATTGTAGGCAATCATGTTAAAAGATATACAGATGAAATATGTAAGTGTTAGATTGTATACAGTTGCTGGTTTGCAGTGCAATACTCCATTATTCACTGCAAGGCAGGGCCCCAAAATTATCCTGCTTAGGGCCCCCAGATTTACAGAGCCGGCCCTGAATACAGGGGGGGCTTAGCCCCCAGGGTATTTGTAACTTGCGTTTGCAAAATCTTTGCACTCACATCTAGAGCTACACTGACGTCAACAACCAGTCAAGAAACCAAGATTTTAAGAAGTAAAACGTGACAGACATATCCTCTTCTTCCATTTCTACTCTGTTAAAGAAAAGTTACTGTAATGTTAGCTTTTAGACACATCAAAGCTGATTGGGGAATTTACTTAGGTCAGATTTTGCTCCTGATGAGTTACTATAAGCAATGACTTATATTGTCTGTCTGCTCATGTAAATGTATGAAAAGGTAATAGCATACTATATCTAATTCCTCTCTATATAAGATAAGTTGTCCACAGAATGCTATTTAATTACACAGAACCGCATGTATTCAACCCATTTTTTTCAACCCTAAAATACAAATATACCGCTAAACCTAAAATTGAGCTAAACCTATACAAATAACACAGCTGTGCAGTTTTCACACCCTATACTAAATTTACCCTATACAATAGCCTAATGAGATAACATTGTTTAATATTTGAATCACAGCTTATATAGTGTTTTGACATCGACAACCCAAGTGCATTTTACCTCAAACTTGCGACTAGTTAACTTTCTAAAATAGCAATCGCTTCTCGGGTCGACATTAACTCACTGACAAAATTATATTCTGAATTAAAAATATTTTATACCACTTTTTAATGTGTGATTGTGTAAAGGTGTTCACGAGATACCAACCTTTCGCGAACTTGCTTTCAACGTCGAACACTCGTTCTCAAGAAGACGGCGGTGAGCACGGGCTGTGTGTGTGTGTGTGTGTGTGTGTGCGTGCGTGCGTGCGTGTGTGTGTGTGGGTGTGGGGCGCGCGTGAATGAGAGACGCAGGGAAAGGAGATGCAGCGGAACGTTATTTGCTCTATGAAAGACATTGATAAAGACAAAAACTTAGGACATTTAATCCATCATTTTATTTTAGCTAGTTTTGCCAAACACATTATAGATTTGGTTAGTTATCGTTTTTTTGTAATGCCTCGTTTTTATTTTTATTTCAGTTAACGACAACCCACCTAGTTTTCGTTTTTTCGTTCATTTTCGTTAACGATTATAACCTTGGTAACGGAGATGAATACTCCAGGCAGTTTCTTGCAGGAGCGCTCCGGTCTGCAACGCTCTGAAAGCTGCCGTGCACAGTTCACCAACGAGACGCGATCATCTTAATAGCACAAGGACTCTGTACTTCTGTCCAAATACCGACTTTTCGGCAATTTTTTTGTAGCTGGATATATATAATTTGTTGCATCTAAATATGAATGAGGAGGATACGGTTATTGATAAATCAAATTGTTATTGTTGTTCTTATTATCATTTAGGGGGGCTTAGGAACATTTTGGGGTAGCTTCAGCCCCCCTAAAATAGGCCTAACGACGTCCCTGCTAATAACTTATAACTGAACGTTATTATAAAGTGTTACCGAATTTTCTGTTGTGAGAAAATGCTTCCCTGCCAAACACAGAATTTTCCGGGTTTCGTGTTTTCACTGTTATACACAGTGAGGGGCGCTATTGCGCATCTTCTGAATGAGTACTGAATCTCCTAATCAAAACACAAGTGTGGAAGACTCAAAAAAACAAGCGATAGTATGTAAGAAGATGCATATGTAAAATAACGTGATCATCAACATTAAACAGCATATAAATCAAAACTGTCTAATGTTACTGAATGAAATGTGGACCCAGGACAAGCTCTAGGACTGTGCAAGCATTAGGGGTGTTGATGGACTCGATCTACTCCATCTGTGTTTGATCATCACTCTGAATCTGATCTGGATGTAGTCTTTGACAAAAACGTGATTAAATTAACGAAACATTAACAAACTAAAACCCTAACTAAATTAACAAAACATTTATAAAATGTTATCATATCACCTATTAATCATTTATGAACATATAGTCATGTTTTGTAAATGATTAGTTCATCATTAACTAATAACTTATAAGTGACTTATAACTGAATTAACAAAACATTTATAAATTGTTAGCATACCACTTATTAATTATTTATGAATGTATAGTCATGTTTTGTAAATGATTAATCAATCATTAGCTAATAACTTATAAGTGACTTATAACTTAAGGTTATTATAAAGTGTTACTGAAAGGGGTCAGAATACACAGTGCAACACAGTTTGTTGCGTATGGGGCTGCATAGCAGCAGACCAGTCAGGGTGCCCATGCTGACCCCTGTCCACCGCCGAAAGCGCCAACAGTGGACATGTGAGCATCAGAACTGGACCACGGAGCAATGGAAGAAGGTGGCCTGGTCTGATGAATCATGTTTCCTTTTACATCAAGTGGATGGCCGTGTGTCTCTTACCTGGGGAACACACGGCACGAGGATGCACTATGGGAAGAAGGCAAACTGGCGGAGGCAGTGTGATGCTTTGGGCAATGTTCTGCTTGGGAAACCTTGGGTCCTGCCATCCATGTGGATGTTACTTTGACACGTACCACCTACCTAAACATTGTTGCAGACCATGTACACCCTTGTGCTGAACCATCCGATCCTCCGATCCATGGAGGCCCCACCTCGCAACTTACAGGACTTAAAGGATCTGCTGCTAACATCTTGGTGACAGATACCATAGCACACCTTCAGGGGTCTAGTGGAGTCCATGTCTCAACGGATCAGGGCTTTTTTGACAGCAAAAGTGGACCAACACAATATTAGGAAGGTCATAATGTTATGCCTGATCTGTGTATGTGTTACTGTATTTGTTAATGTGGTATTATTCCACGATAACAACAGGTAAAAACTGATAACACAGGCTCATCCAGGTAACTGATGTCAGCAGGATTGTTGCTGCGATGGATTATAAGATTTTAAAACAGTTTCATTTCAACACAATATCTCTTATCCAGTTTAAGTATCCAAGAAAAACAGTGTAAATAGTGGTATGACTATATCGTATCCTTTAAATGTCCATCCAGTTTGAACTTGCCAACAGCTCTCTCCGCAGAAGCTTTGAATTTAAAGAGCTAATAAAATATTTAAACTCAAGTCAATATTTTGTGCCTAATTATTTACTTATGCCGCTTTGCGTCGGGGGCCTAATCACTCTTTCTGGGTTTATTCTATACGTAAACAACAGGCTGGATGTACATTAGCACTTACTTACTACTTATCACAGATATGTTTACTTTCATTGTGTTTTTGTTTGGTTCTGTTCTGTTCCTATTTGCCTGTGTTCCCAATCCTTGTTTGTTTCCATTGTTTCTGGTTATGTTACGCATCTGTCTACATTTACATTTACATTTAGCAGACGCTTTTATCCAAAGCGACTTACAAATGAGAGCAATAGAAGCAACTAGAACAGTCAAGGGCAACGGTATGCAAGTGCTGTAACAAGTTTCAGTTAATCTAGCACAGAACACACAGGACAGAACGTATTATTATTTTTATTTTTTTATAAATAAATTAGACAGAAAATGAATAGAATGATAAGTGCTATTCTTGATTGGTCAGGTGCTGCTGGAAGAGATGTGTCTTTAGATGTTTTTTGAAAATGGCTACAGACTCGGCTGCACGAATTGAGATCAAGTCATTCCACCAGGTGGGGGCGGTCCAGAAAAAGGTCAGTGAGAGCGATTTCATGCCTCTTTGGTATGGCACGGCACCACAAGGTGTTGTTCACTGGCAGAACGTACGCTCCTGGAGGGTGTGTAAGTCTGAACAAGCGAGTTTAGGTTTATTGGTGCATTGAATTTGATGCGAGCGGCTATTGGCAGCCAGTGCAGACTGATGAAGAGAGGCGGGACGTGTGCTCTCTTCGGCTCGCCGCTGCGTTCTGGATCAGTTGCAAGGGTTTGATAGTTCATGCTGGAAGGCCCGCTAAAAGAGCATTACAGTAGTCCAGTCTGGAGAGAACAAGAGCTTGGACCAGGAGTTGTGTAGCCTGCTCTGATAGGAAGGGTCTAATCTTCCTAATATTGTATAACGCAAATCTGCAGGACTGGGTTGTTGCAGTAATGTGGTCAGTGAATTTTAGCTGATCATCAATCACAACTCCAAGGTTCCTGGCTGTCCTGGACGGAGTTATGGTTGATGATCCTAGCTGAATGGAGAGATTGTGATGAAGTGCTGGGTTGGCTGAGATCACAAGCAGTTCTGTCTTTGCAAGGTTGAGTTGCAGGTGATGTTCCTTCATCCAGGCAGAAATGTCTGTTAGGCAGGCAGCGATACGAACACCAACCGTGGGATCATCTGGTTGAAATGAGAAGTAGAGTTGAGTGTCGTCGGCATAGCAGTGATAGGAAAAGCCATGTTTCTGAATGACAGATCCCAGTGATGACATGTAGATGGAGAAGAGAAGCGGTCCAAGCACTGAGCCCTGTGGAACTCCAGGAGCTAGATGATGTGACTTAGACACAGACTATAGTTCTGTTGATTAGCCTCCTTATGTATTTAAGCCCTTAGTGCTTTGTCTTGCATTAACATTATGTTTCTGGAGTGTTTTTTTTTATCCCGTTGTTTATTAAAATCATCTTTGAATCGTCTTCCTGTGTCACAAATCTCTCTCGCTTTGGATTATCTACACGACAACGTTACAGTACTTAAATATATAATTACAGAAGGACACCTTAAAATAAAGTTTAACCCTTTATGTTAAGATGTCCTTGTTACAGTGTAATTATACATTTAAGTACAAAGTAATAAGAATGAACTACATGTACATACTATAGGTTAAGGTTAGGATTAGGGTGTGGTTTAGGTTAGTTGTCTGTAATTAGGCACAATTTATAGCACTTACTTTAGTAACTACATGTAACGTGTAACACTGTAAGACACTAAAATAAAGTGTTATCAGGATTTTTTCAGGGTTATTTGCATGTAATCATGCATAATATACAGTCAGTATATGTAACATATGTAACAAGGACACTGTAAAATAAAGTGCTATTAAACATACTACTGATCATTGTTCGCTTAGGTCCATTAAATAATATTAACAAAAATAATGTATCTGTAAATATTTAAATTAACATTAACTAAATTAATGCTTTAGAAGTATTGTTCATTGTTTGTTCATGCAAACTAATGTAGTTCACTAACATTAACAAATGTAAACTTATTGTAAAGTGTTACCAAACCCTTTTCTCTTCCAGTAAATTAATTGTTAATTCTTTAAACGCTGGAAAATTTGATGGGGTGATATTATATTTTCATTATAAACATTACATTCATAAAAAGTAAGGGATATATTCTTTCAGTTCACACATGTGGGTTAAGAGGTTTGTATGTGTTTAGTGTGCCATAAGATGTCGTATGTGTGGCATAACCCGGCAGCCTACAAATCTTCCTAATGATTACCATGCATAAACCGCTAATGCAAAATTTCTCACAGGGAATGTCTGCAGCACAGCGGTGCCAATATAACCACGAGCACACAGCTCATTATTTTATATAAAATCCAGAGATGATGCCACACTTTCCAGGCTCGAGCACTGGCCTCACTTGCTTTCAAACACGTGCAACAGAAATCCTGCTAAATCTCAAAACTGTCGCCTTGGTGACACGGGTGTGAGATTAAATTACTTATTTAAAATGATTTACAATTTGATAATGTTTCAAGTAAGGATAAATCCATGTGAGTGTTTCTCTCAAAAAACAAAACAACCAGGCAAAACAAATGCGTTTACCCTTGAAATCTCAGAATTTTAATGGGGATAATAGTTTATTCTCAAAAGTCTTTCCAAGGTTCTTGTTATGTCTCTTTCAGTTTGCAGCTACACACATTTATGACTTGCAAACAACAGACAGCACTTTAGGGAGCTGATTATCTTTTTATTCATCGTGTTTAATAGGGGGTATATCATTTGCATGTTACAGTGTATTAAGGAGAAGAAATAATCTTAGGATGATGAGAAACAGGATTATTGTGCATATGTAATTGTGGTCAATGAGTCAGGATGTGAATATGTAATGATACTACCGTCCTTGGTGTGAAAGCTGTTGATACAGATTTTCAGATGTAGCACTGAGAACTATGGGGGATTTGTTGAGGTTCAGCGCACATCTGTTCCCACTAGATTTTCGGGTTTAAATGATGGTTTAACAAGATTGAGCATCTCATGCCTCTAAATGTGAAATGACTCGGCATGAATGAGAATAATGATGGTGCACTGACAGTAAGATGCGGCACTAATGCCTGTTGAAAATCTGCAGTATGAAGCACAGAATCGGCACCTATTGTATCTTTTGATAGAGTTTAGAAGAGTTGATGTGGGTAAGTTTTCATTTGATCTTTTTCTTTGGTATATTATCTTAACACATGGGTTCTTCAACAGGGCAGTATTTCAGGGGGTATATATTTCTTATTTAATGTTAGTCAACTCATTAACTATTGTTAAATAATGGGACATTATTGTAATTTGTTACCAGTTTGGTAAACAATAACAACACTGGTTAATCCATTTACATTTCCAAATGGTACAGTGTATGCAATAGTTAATGTCTGCTCTCTATCTACCAAGCAGTCTCTAAAAAGGTTAAAGACAACTTTCCCAAATAAAGCATAAATCTACAACATGCAGAAACAAACTACTTACAGGTAAATAATAATTAAATAAAAGGCTACTTAAGTGTTCTTAAAGAGAGACACTTTCATGACTTTCTTAACACACTTGACGATTTTAAGCTCGATTTTGAGCCCACGATCTGCTATCGGGAGGTGCTATCAGCCAGTCTGAGGTATTTATACAAAAGCTCACAAGGCTGCTGCAGATGAAATATAATGTGGATAACATTGAATAAATATATTTTCGTCAGGTTAGATGCTGATAATTAATCACCCAATTAATCTCGATCTGCACTTCGGATTCTGACCCGAAATAGTAGACCAACATTCTACGATTTGGGACGACGTACCAATTCTATTTTCGAATACTATTTAGGATGGATAGTATGCAAATTGGGACGCACCATCACTTTCACCGGAGTACTGATTACAACTACCTGTCACCAATCACCACACTCATCAGCACCCTCAACAAAAGACTGCACCACACATACCATCATTGTCTGGTCTCATCTAGGACACAATCAAGTTATATAGCAACCAAGGATATTCTTTACCTGAGATACCTCCCTCCGTGTCTTTTTCCTTGTCTCCTATCCTGCCTGTCTCCAGTCTCCAGTTCTCCAAACTCCCTGTAAAAGGAAACTTATCAGTCATTTAGTACTCAGTGTTGTACTGGTGTGTAGCAACGTACCTGTGTTCCATTGCTTCATCATCACTATCGCTTCACAGCTGTTCTCTGCCTGCAATATATTGTTACTCACTACTTCTGCGAGTCTGTGGCCGTTTCTCAATATGCATTCTTGTCTGTCTCAGTTTGCTGTACTTGTGTTCTCGTGGACTTGTGAAACGTCATCATTCGCTGCCCAAGCGAATTATGTTCCATTTCATGTTCCATTTCAAAGTTCACATCTAGCCAAGTACAGTTCAAATCCCTGGATGTGTCCTTGATCCGCCCCTTTTATCGAGGATGCATCGGGAGGTGACTTGAGCGGACTTGAGACAGACAGGTATCCCAGAATGCATCTCGCACCAACCAGCAAGCGTCAATAGCGGATGAGAAACCCTGTGTAATTTAAAAATACTACTGTTTTTGTGTCACAAAATGTAGTTTTTAGACATTTTCAGGCGAGAATGTAGTTGTTTAAAGCTCAAATGTAAGGTTTATTTATAAAGATAGCGCCTATTTGAAAATTTGATCTGGGGTTTTCGGAGTTGTGAGATCCAGGCGATCACAGGGCACTCAGCACTCGTTAACCCAGGCAAGAGCAGCCTTTCCTCGGCTAGTCCTTCTGATATTTGCCGCTGACTCTGATGTCTCTGTAGTGGTTAAACACAAGATATAATTCCTCTTGTGTAGATCTAACGGGCAATCTTTGGTCTCATGAATCTATAATTTGATCACTGGCAAATTGTTTTGGCTGAGAGCAAAGTGAAGTTTCATAACTTTATATTGTTAGGCTATTTAGCTTTACCGTTGTAGCCTACTAGCACTACAGACTTTGTATGTTTGACTGAATTGTTTGCTTTTTTTCTTGTATGGCTTCTTATACCTTTTAATTCTACTTTTATAATGGCTATTATTGATCATTAAAACTGACATTTAACAAAAAGAGACTGGGTTATGTTTTATGTCATATTTAATTTTATTCCAGTGAAGATTATCATATATATGCACACTTATTGTCTGAACCACATATTAATATATATATATTTTAAATCTAAACGAAAATATGCAGGGTTGTGTTTTATATTTAATTTTTTTATAAATATATATGCATTGAAGATAATCAAGGTATGCATTGCCTGAACCACATTTGTGTGGCTATTAATATGCTTGAGATTTTTTTAAATGACAATGAAATATATGACATATTTTGTTTTATTGTAATGCCATAGTTCGTTCTCCTGAGTCGAACTTGGCAAGTCTGAACTACTAAGGACGCAAGTCAGAAGTTTGCATACTTGGTATTGAGAAACAGCCTGTTTCTCATGACAAGTACTCTTTTTTTTAAAAAAGCACTTTGTATTATTTTAAATCAATGCTTTATGCTTTAAAGGCGTACACTTATTTTAATGTATTGACTAACATAATAAAGCACAAGTAAAGAACAATAATGGGGATTATTTAATTTAATTATAGTGTGCTATTTGACATTACGATAAAGCCTGTATGCGAACATCTGCATCAGGAGACCCAGGTTGTGCGACTCTGTTACCCAGCTGATTCAGTGGATCTACCTCTCGACAGGAGACCAAACAGAATTAGTCAAATCAGAGCTGGCACTAGTGAAGAAAAAACACAAATACATGTATAACTGATAGCCAATCAAAAGAGAGCGAGATGCTCCTGGAACAAATTACCAGCTTCTCTGTTGTCAAGCTAAATATTGAAAAATCAAATTTTCACCTGGAAAATCTATCTTCCATCCAATCCCTGGAGTGTAGCTGTGTGTGTGGGTGGGTATTCCCACATTTCTGTCTGAGAATGACTAACTTGACACGTCTCACTGGAGTCACACAGTGTTTAGTTTCTAACAGAGAGAGAACAAACAGAAATCCCATAGAGACTGAGGGGGTCTCTGGGGCAGCAGTCATGGACTCTTTGGCCTACAAAGTGCCTGACCTGCTAGTTCGAATAACCTGTGAATGGTATGGTTAGATTTGGCTAAGCACCAAGCCCTGCAGGTCAAAACAACATGCTTTTCAGGGATTCATCACTGCGGCTTTACACAAAACACTGCACAAGCTTAAATCTCATTATCAAATCACAGAAACGATGAGAAAACATGACTGATGGTCCAGTAATACCCCTGATTATTTAACAGACTAGGGGAAGCTTTTGGCTTTATAGCAGTTGTGTCTTTTAAATGGCCCCAACATCTCAGGCCATTAAATTGGATTTTTTTTCTTGCCCTCCATATTGTTTAAGCACTCCAGGGTCTTGTTAAAGTCCCTCATTTTCTTATATAGTGCTTTGATAGATGATTTCTCAGACCTTGAGGACAGAGAAGCATTATTTTTTTCTCATATCAGCTTGTTTTATGGTAGTCAGGAAAAATTATTGAAAATCACTGTACACAGTTTAATTGCGTGTTTTGGCCTTATTTCTGTCTGAAATCCTGTAAAGTTGTTATTGCTTTCCAGTTTAATTAAAAGTGACATTTCATAATTTTGGTAAACAACAGCAAAAAAAAAAAAAATATGATAAGACACAAGTACTTAAAAACATGGCAGTTTATCACAAGAGCTACAAAGACTACTTCTGTACTGATTAATATAAAATATTATGTTTGAATTTGTATTGTATGACGTGTATATGTGTATGATGTGATAATGTAGGCTAATAACAGCAACATGTAAAAACTGTGCATTACTTTCTTAATGTAACTTTAATATAATCATTATTAATGTAACTATTACATTATTATTGTAATAAAATGTTTATAATGTAATAATTTTCTCAAAATGTAATCAAATCTTGAGCTCATAATGTACTTTTACTTTGTAAAAAAAAAAATTACATTACAAACTAGTAGTAATAGTAGTTTAAAGGTGCAAAAGTTCTGATTTTATTAATTTATTAATGGATTTAGATTTTTAAAATGTACTGTAAAGGAATACAGATACTTTATGTTTTAAAAGCTATTACAATAATGCCAATATGACAGTTTATAATGTAATAATTTTCTAATTATGTAAAAATATTACATTGAGAAAATCATTACATTATGAACATTTTATTATAATATTAATAATGTAATATTACATGTATGTGCAGTTATTACATTATGAGTTGCTATACTAAAAAATACTGGATTAAAATCAACCATTTCTGGGTTATTTGGCAACCCAACGCTGGGTAAATATTGGACAGAACACATGCTGGGTTATTTTTTACCCAGCTTGTTGGGTTTTATACTTTAACCCATTTGCTGGGTTGTTTTTTTAAAGTCCTGGGTCAGTCAATTTGATATTGAAGGTTTTTCATTTTAAATAATAAAAATGCTATAAAATCTTTTTATACATATATAGGACAGAAACAGTTCATATTCAGTATTTTTATTCAATGGCAAGTCAGTCTTTTACAATCATAAAACACTCAAAAACATTTAGTAAATATTTTAGGACATGACAGGAGCAGCCGTTGAGAATATGTGAGAAGAAAACTGGTATCAGTAGGCTGTTCCATTTCATTAAATGACAATCTTATATATTCATTTTTGAAAAGTTACATGAAAAACTCTCAGGGTTACTTGACTGGAACCCTGTTCCCTGATAAAGCGGAACGAGATGCTGCACAAAGTGCATATGGGAAAGTGTCTTATCACAACCCGCTGTGAAAAAGTGTGTTTAAACACGCCAATAAAATTGACCTGGAGGTATTATAGCCTCGGTTGTCGACGTCATCAGTGCACCTGCTACACGAGGCTATAAATAGATGAGCCCCAGCTGTAAGCCATCAGGTCTTTTTTGTTTGAAGACCAGTCCTGGGACATCATCAGCACGGCAATGCAGTGCAGCATCTCGTTCCACTTTATCAGGGAACAGGGTTACAGTCAAGTAACCCAAGAGTTCTAAGTAAGCTACACTCAATGTTGCACAAAGTGCATATGGAAAAGAGAATACCCACGCCGCCGTGCTTAATGGTGTCTGGACCCCTTACAGTTCTGTAGGTGTGCACAAGGATGCAAGAGGCCTCAGACATTAGCTTGAGATGTCGACTCAAGGACATGAGAGCCCGGAGTGGCATGAGCATCAAAGCTATAAAATCTTATGAATGTGTGCAGAGAGGACCAACCTGCCGCATCACAAACACTTTGTAAGGGGGCACCCCTTGCTAATGCCTTTAGTAGAGGAGGCGACCCCCCTGGTGGAGTGAGCCCTTAATCGTATAGGCATTAATCCTATAGCAATGAATTGACCGCGCGCCACATAGGCAAGAGCAATAGCATCCCTGACCCAATGTGACATGGTTTGTTTGGTGGCGGCAGAATCTCTGTTATGGCCCCATGACAAACAAACGGCTGCTCTGACTTACGTCACTGGCTAGTACGGTGGACGTAGGCCTGAAGAACACGGACTGGGCACAGTCTATGAAGTTTCTCCTGATCTGGTGTTGTGAATGGCGGAGGGCAGAAGGTTTCAAGAGTGACAGGATGTACAATCGAGAAAGGAACCTTAGGCAGGTAGTCAGGATGAGGACGCAAAATCACTTTCACCAAACCTGGAGCAAAGTCTAAGCAGGATGGCGATATTGACAGAGCCTACATATTCCCAATTCTTTTCAGAGAAGTTATAACTATAAGAAAAACCATCTTTAGAGTCAGAAGTTTGTCAGACGCTGACTCTAGAGGTTCTAAGGGGGTCTCAACCAGACCCTCGAAGACTATAGCTAAGTCCCATGAAGGGATCTTGGTTCTTACAGGAGGCCTAAACCGCCTGGCCCCACGAATGAAGGGAGCGAGCAGAGGATGCCTCCCAAGCTGCACCCCATCCACCAAGGCATGGCAAGCTGATAGAGCGGCCACATAAACCCTGAGAGTAGAGGGGCAAGTGCCTGTTGACAAATTTTCTTGCAGAAAGTCCAGAACTAAAGCAACCTGGCAGTTAACTGGATCTGCATTATGTGTCGCACCCCACCTTTCAAAGACACCCCATCTATTGGCATAAACTTTCCGAGTGGAAGGAGCTCTAGCACTTAGAATAACCTCAATAACTGCAGGCAAAAGCCCAGTGTCCCTCAGTTGGTTCCCATCAGGGGCCAAACATGAAGGTTTCACAGGTCGGGCCTGAGATGAAACCGTACCCCCCGCCTGAGACAGAAGGTCCCTCCTCGACAGAATCGCCCACGGCGAGCCGTTGAGGAGAGACACTATCTCTGAGAATCAAACTCTGTTCGACCAACGCAGCGCTATCGATAAGAGGCAAGACCCTTGTTGGCGAACCCAGGCTAGAACTCCTGGCAGCAGAGCGACTTGAGGGAAGGCATACAGGCGCATTTTGGGCCATGTATGAGCCATCACATCCAGACCCAGCGGGGCTGTATTGTCGACCCGCACTAGGACATGACAGCCCCTAAAATGGGGGAGAAAGTATTTCAGGGCCAGAAATACAGCCATCAACTCGAGGCAGTTGATGTGCCAACTGAGCTGATGACCCTCCCATTCCCCTTGGGCTGGACGACCACTTAAGGCCGCACCCCAGCCCATCAGGGAAGCGTCCGTCGTTAGCAATTTGCGACCTAACACTCTTTGGTACTGACGATTAGTGAGATCTTGGCCTAGCCTGACTTTGCTCAGGGTATACTGAATGGTCTCAGTTCGAGCGGGCAACAGCTGTGCCGACCTCGTGACCGAAAACCAAACAAACCCTAGATAAGTCGTTCTCTGGGCAGGAGAAAGAACACTTTTCTTGGTGTTGAGTCTCAACCCTAGAGAAACTAGATGAGCTAACACACTGTCTCTGTGTTGAAGCGCCATCTCTCGTGATTGTGCTAATATTATGATAGGCCTGAGGTCCGCCCTGGGAGGTTGCTGAGGGCGAGGAGCCGGTCCCCAGTTTTTACGAGGGGGAGCGCGACTCGCCATACTCTGCTTTTTCACCTCCCTAAATCTTGAAGGACCGATGAGAGGTTGTGTGTCTGACAGCCCCTCCCCTCCCCTTGAGTGCATCGAGGAAGAAACTGAGTGAACACTTCCTCGTGTTTCTTCCACTTCTGGCCACTACAGAGTTAACTAAGTCACCAAATAAACCACTCAAATCCTTCATCCTTCATTTATATATATATTCTTAATATAAAAATTAATATAAAAATAAATATACAAAAAGAGGTCAGCTATGGCTGTCTTGCCGTATATATATATATATAAACAATATATAATATATAATCTATATATATAAGCTTTGCCCACGAGAGCCGAAGAGTGTTTTCCCGGACAGAAACCTAACCTCAAACTCACTGCGTTTGGGAATCTCTCGTTCACG
Organism: Gobio gobio; assembly: GCF_949357685.1. Taxonomy (NCBI): domain Eukaryota; kingdom Metazoa; phylum Chordata; class Actinopteri; order Cypriniformes; family Gobionidae; genus Gobio; species Gobio gobio. The sequence goes on along the minus strand of NC_137105.1, from coordinate 35,593,476 downwards.
GTGCCAGTCAAACTGTACCCTGGCCACCGTGCGAACAACCACCTCGATAAATTCCACGTCATGGATTTACTATCATGTGAGGAACGATCGCAGGCCGGCTGCTCGAAGTCCGCAGACCCAGAGATTCATCATCATTCCCCGCGCGAGCCGAAGAAACGCAGGAGCGCGCTTCGGGATCATGCGAGGAAACATGTAGATTTGGTGAGAGAGCAAGCAAAAGTGACGGACCCGTCTCTTCCGACTCGTCAGCCAAACCCATTCGGGAGCCCCGAAACGCAGGTGCGGACTGAAAGTAGCCAAGACGAGCACAAAGCATTTTAACTGTAAAGGCTCGCAATGCTCGCATTCGTCTGACTCAGTGTAGCGACCGTATGCTCTTCCCCAAACAGATACAGCAGTAATCATGTGTATCCAGTTCCCTTTCGAAAGGGAACTCTCGCTGCGTCTAGCTGACGCTATGGGGAACGCCCTCGGCGTGACTGGTGTCTGAAGCTACTATCGAATCACGGCAAAGTCTTTGACCGACGTCAGCCCATGACGTCATCAACGTGCGACCCGGAAGTATAAAAGGGCGCCGTGCCAACACATACACATCTTTTTCGTCTTCAGGGACTGTTTGTTTGAAGCGGTATCTGCAGATCTGGTAAAGTATTACTAAACTAAGGAAAAGGATGAAACGCACAGAGAAGAGGCAGAGCTTTAGGAAGTGTGTCGACCCGTGTCAGAGGTTTCTGACACCGGGAGACACACATTCTCTGTGCGTTTATTGCCTGGGCGAAGAGCATGCACAGGCAGTTCTCGAGGGAGCTGCCTGTGCAAACTGTGAGCAATTCCCAGTTAGAACGCTCCGTTCTCGTCTGGCCCTCTTCTCGAGGGAAGAGGGCGCAACATCTGGGGCTGCTGATGTGAGTTCCGCTCGCGCTGAGGCGGAGCGGCGGCGCACTTCATGGGGTTCCCAGATGGAGCTCGCTGATCGTCTGGAGAGAGGTGTGGTACTCTCGGACGATCAAACGGCTGACGAGAGCGACCTGCAGGTCGATGTGGAGAACGATGGTTCTCCGCCGAGACCTGCAGCGGGTGCTCTTCGGGACGGGCAGGAGATGGCTGAGGAGGATGATGAGAGCGACCAGGACCTGCCTGGACCCTCTCAGCCACCCTGTCCCGCGTATGCCGAGTTGCTGGATGCTATGGAGCGCGCCACGGACAGGCTGAGGCTGCCCTGGCGGCGCGCTGGGGGAGAGGTCGCTCGTGGACGGCTCGACGATCGATTTCTCCCCGGTCATACACCAGCACCTCAGATGAGCCTTCCATTCCTACCGGACCTCCATACTGAGGTCCAGGCGGCATGGAAGAACCCGTTCTCTGCCCGCATTCACCGACATCAGCGGGCAAGCTTCGCTGATGTCGAGGGAGTGGGTAAGCACGGGTATGTGTCGATGCCTCCCATAGACGAGACGTTTGCGAACTATCTCGTCTCTGGGCAGGTGTCGACACTGAGAGCTCCATCTCTGCCATCCAAACCGCTGAAAACTACCTCGCGGTTGAATGGCAGGGCATACGCGGCAGCAGGTCAGGCTGGTGCGACCCTGCACACGATGGCGGTGTTGCAGGCGTACCAGGCAGACCTGCTGGAGGATCTCGACCAGGGGGCCGGGCTGTCCCCTGAGGCGGTTGCTGAGCTGCGCCGCACCACAGATCTGTCTCTCCGGGCCACCAAGCAGACTGCTGCTGCTATCGGCCGCTCTATGGCGGCTATGGTGGTTACGGAGAGGCATCTGTGGTTGGGCCTGGCTGATATCGGGGAGAAAGAAAAGGGTTTTCTCCTCGATTCACCGGTTTCGCCTACTGAGCTTTTCGGCACCTCCGTGGAGGCGGTGGTTGGAAAGTTCAGGGAGGCGAAGGCGCGCTCAGCGGCATTTAAAACATGCATACCGCTGAGATCCGCGCCCCCACCCAGGCAGGCGGGACCTGCTCCTTCACGGTCTGAGGACCGTAGGCAGGACCAGAGGGCTAGCGTCTCCTCTCGTGCCCCCCCTCCTTGGAGGAGCAGGGCACAGAGGAGACGGGATTCCCGCGGGGGGAAAAAGGATTTAAGGGAGGTGATCCAGGACAAACGTTCCCAACGAAGGCGTTGGTAATGGGTCACTTCCCTTGAGGGCGGTTACATCATAGCCCTCTCCTTTTTCCTTTCTAATGTCTTTTTATGACTTTTTACCCAGGTGCTTCTTACATCAGGCCTGAGGCGGGCCTATGATGAGTAGTACTATGTTCTGATGGCCCGCCCGGAAAGTGAGAACGCCCCTTTCAGGCATTCATGGGCGGTAGAACATGGTGGTGAGAACTGCACAATGAGTCTTCGCTCAGCATGCCGCAGGTGAGAGTGGTCTTTTTTGTGTGTTATACTAAAAATATGTATTTCTTACAGACCCCAGGTCCCTGTTTAGAGTTGGGTATTCATCAGAGAGAACTGTCTTTCCCCTGCTTAGTTAGGCTTCAACACAGCACCATTATCTGGGCTATGTTTGTGAGCGTGTGTTGGCTTTCCCTGGTTGGTCAAGATGGCGCCAGATAGGCCACCGCTTATGGTTATCAGAAGATGGGCCTCCTCTCATTTTGAGAGTAGTGTTTAGGCCGCCGCTCTTTTCTTTGAAATGTTTGCGGATTACTAGGCGGTAGCACACTTTTCTGTTAGAATGTAGTGTTTGTCTACCACCTAGGGTTATTATGTGTCTTCGGTCCCCTCAGCCACTGCAGGTTGGATTAGTTTGTCTCTGTTACGACTGAGCGCTACGGCGTCAGTTGGTATGTGGGTAAAGGAGGCGCGTTGCTGAGGCACCGTCACCTTTTTTGTTGTAGATCGGAGGCCTCCTCTCATTGAGAGTCGTTGGTTTTAATAGCAGTCAGTTTGTTTGTCTGGCAGTTATTTCTCGTTTTTGCGAAACTCGTACAGCTTGTAGGCTTCTACAAGCCTCCCTGGAACGGGTCCCCATTGTAATGGGTAGCTATCATGTGTTAGGCCTCAGCAGGCCTCCATGAAAACGAGCCGTTGGGTCTAATATTACTACAACCCACATTTTTCAAATATGGCTGTCCCAGTTAGCAGGAAGGATTGCACCGTTCTCAAGAGTAAACGGTGACAGTGGTAGGCCTTATCAGGCCTCTAGTAAGGCAGGTGACAATGCTTAAGCATCAAGGTACTACTAGCCTAGCTGGCTATCAGATTAAATAGGGGTAAATACGCTCTCCTGAAGGTCGGCTGTCAATTGTAGGCCTCAGTAGGCCTCTTGAACAAGGCGCATTATCAGTTGGAAGGCCTCAAACAGGCCTCACTGGAGGTATGTACCGATGTGCGCATCAGGACAGCTAGCCTGGAGGCTATCAGGTTGTAGGCCTCATCAGGCCTCCCCGAAGGCCCGCTGGTAGGTGTAAGGCCTTACTAGGCCTCCTTGAGAGTGAGCTCTCAGGTTGTGATCACTACCAGAAGCAGGTTGTAGGCCTCATCAGGCCTCCCTGAAAGGCCTGCTGTTAACTCTAAGACCTTACTAGGCTTTCCTGAGGGTGAGTTCCCAGATTGTGGTCACTCTCAGAGGCAGGTTGTAGGCCTCATCAGGCCTCCCTGAAAGCCTGCTGTTAATTCTAGGCCTTAATAGGCCTCCCTGACTCGAACAAGGTAGTAGGCCCCATCAGGCCTCCCTAAGGTGTTCCTGGGGTCCAGTCATCTGAAACAGTTAGCACGCATTGCAAACAGGTAGCAGGCCTCTCCAGGCCTCCCTGAAGGCTGCTTATCAGGTAGTAGGCCTTAATAGGCCTCCCTTGAGGGCGAGTTCCTTAATCAGGATGCTCGAAAAGCCTGCGTAGCTTGACTGTCGAGTCCCAGATGGTGGTCACTCGAACGAGGTAGTAGGCCCCATCAGGCCTCCCTGAGGTGTTCCTGGGACCCAGTCATTTAGCACGTATTGCAATCAGGTAGTAGGCCTCTCCAGGCCTCCCTAAAGGCTGGTTATCAGGTAGTAGGCCTTAATAGGCCTCCCTTGAGGACGGGTTCCTTAAACAGGATGCCCGACTAGCCTGCGTAGCTTGACTGTCAAGTAGTAGGCCTCCATTAGGCCTCCTTGAGAAAACAAGGGTAACCTCAGCAGGCGGTATTGCTGTCAGGTAGTAGGCCTCACTAAGGCCTCCCTGAGGACGGAGTCCCGAGCCTGGATGCTTGGGTTTCCAGCATGGCTTGCGGTTAGGTAGTAGGCCTCTATAGGCCTCCCTGGAATACCCGCTATCAAGTAGTAGGCCCACAGGGCCTCCTTGAAGTTGAAGTTCCTGAGCTAGGCACTTTGATTACCAGGTCTCTGTGAGAACTTGTGGTAGTTGGGCCTACAGCTGGAGGTTACTCGCCAGGCAGGCTCAGCTGCTCCCCTCAATGAGGGTCGTCTATGAGTGCTCAGCCGCCTGAGCCTGGTCAGACGGTCGTAGGCCTCTCATGAGGCCTCCCTGTTAGATCAGTCATTAAGGCCCTTTCGGCCTCCCTACTGCTTTGAAACACAAGCACCTGGTAGATCCTTGATTGAGCAGGCAGACTCCCCTCGATAGCAAGGGTTGAAAAGCACTTCGCTGAGTATTGCTCTCTTGGATAACCTGTCTCTGAGTTCCGGGCTAGGTAAGACTGCCTGTGTTTCAGTCCCTTAGCTTGGACGCCCTTTGGGCACCATCCAGAGGCTCTGTTTTTGAACAGACAGGGTTGGCCAAACCGAAGTGTCCATAACACTTAGGGCACCAGGTCAGGCTTCCCTGGTGGCACTCGGGAGAACTTTTTCCCCGAGTAGTGACTGGCTGGGGTTCCTTCGGGTCCCCTAGCCACATTCCCTTGAAGGGACCCCTTCTTTGGAAGTAGTGGTCCCGGGCCTTCGAGCTGTCTAGATGGAACTCCACGCAGTGCGTTAAGGGTTCCGTTTAGTTGTATAGCTTGGGCTATGACCGTAGGGAGTGCTGTCACTGTCAGCCCAGGACCTGAGGGGGAATCGCTCAGGTTTTTCTATGAATTACTTGAGTTGACAGTTGTCACTGCCAATGGGCAGACACTCCCCTTAGCATGGCGGCGTTGGTATATCGTTCCCCATAGCGTCAGCTAGACGCAGCAAGAGTTCCCTTTCGAAAGGGAACGTCTAAGGTTACGTATGTAACCTCTGTTCCCTGAGAACAGGGAACGAGCGCTGCGTCACGTTGCCATGCTTCAGGGCCTATCTGCCATACAGTCCCTTCAGACGAGAAGATGTGTATGTGTTGGCACGGCGCCCTTTTATACTTCCGGGTCGCACGTTGATGACGCCATGGGCTGACGTCGGTCAAAGACTTTGCCGTGATTCGATAGTAGCTTCAGACACCAGTCACGCCAAGGGCGTTCCCCATAGCGTCAGCTAGACGCAGCGCTCGTTCCCTGTTCTCAGGGAACAGAGGTTACATACGTAACCTTAGACGTTCTGTCATTTTGAAGAGAACATGGAGAGACACAGCGTTTACCCTGCTGACTCATTTTCAACTGATTCAATTTCTTTCAGCTTGTTTCACTGATGTTTCTTTGTAACAGAGATGGAAAGAAGGAAATCTGCACACTGCCAGTTGAAAACTAACTCCTAACAAAGATCTCAAGTTGAGTTTTGAAAGGTAGAGAGAGATTTTTCAGAGAGAGGTTGTTTTGCACACCAACACAGTAGCGGTCTGAAAACAAAAAGACCTGATGGCTTACAGCTGGGGCTCAACTATTTATAGCCTTGTGTAGCAGGTGCGTTGATGACGTCGCCGACCGAGGCTATAATACCTCCAGGTCAATCTCATTGACGTGTTTAAACACTTTTTCACAGCGGGTTGTGATAAGACACTTTCCCATATGCACTTCGTGCAGCATTGAGTGTAACTTTTGAAAGGGAACAGCTTTACCTTGAGCCATCTCACCTGTCAGACATTTAAGTTTTAACCCATCAAACACATAGTTCAACCACAGCTGCGACGCTAGCGCACTAGATCAACAGTGCTCCTATTATAGTCACTGGAGCGCAAGGCAACTTTTACACCTGGTCGCAGATTTGTTTGGCTGAAGGTGAAACTTCCTGGTGGTGCCGGCGCATCACTCAGTTCGCGTTCCCAGCAGACCTTAGCTGCGACGTACATGTAAACAAAAAAGGTAAAATGTGAGACAGGCATTTTCCTCTTTGTACAGTAATAATTTGATAGGAATACAATGTAATACAAACCTTAATTTAATTCAGGAATTTCCCCCTCAAAACATTTCTCTCAGAACAGAACACATAATAACCGTCGACAATATATCCAGTTTGGCACAGACTTCCCAACATTGGGTTACACTGACCCAGCACTTGGTAGGTATGTGATGACCCAGCAGCTGAGGTACAAAACTATACAGTACTGGGTAAAAATGTTAAATATAACCCAATAAAATGACACGGCAGGCTGAACCCATCATTTGGGTTAAAAAATAACCCAGCATTTTTTAGAGTGTACACGATGTTTAATGTGCAACACTATGCAAAATAAATACATTCCTTTAAAACCCACAAACACCGTTCCTGTGTGTGACAGCAAAACTATGAAATAAATACTGTGGGAACATGAACATGCCCATATTTGTGTTATGGATCTGATCCAGTTTTTAAGCAGGCCATCAACCAACATAGGCTCGTAGGAAAAAGAATTGCAGAGTTCCTTGCACAATACTATGTTATGACTTCAAAAAACTTTGACCATAGTGCTATTTGCAAACCAATATATTTTGACATAACCAGCTCCATATGTTTGGCTTTTCTGATATAGTAAACCTACTCTGTAGCTCACCTGGTACAGCATTGCACTTGAGATTAGGAGGGTTTGGGTACAAGTCCAACCTTTTAGTGCCACTTACCAGACATTTAATTCCAAACTGCAAATTCGGAATTTAATGAATTGTATGGAATTACATACGAGACGTAGCAACCTGCCATGCCCTGACATTTATGAAAAACATCTTTTAAGAACACAGTTAAATTTACCTTGACTATATAATAGGGATGCACTTTAATGCAATAAATTCCCTTTAAAATGAAATGAATTTTTTTCTGTGGAACAGAAAAGTAGTATCACAATGTCAAAGCTGTTATACATTGTTAATACATACATTAATATCTGTTAGGTTAGGATTTTAATCATTTAATCTTACCTTAAAGCAATGAATAAAAAAAATCTGTCTTATCACACTTAGAAAAAAAAAAACAGACATGACAGCCTTGTTTAGAAGGTGAAATTTGACTACCTACAATTTCACATCAGGTGCACACCCCTGATAGTTAAAAAAAGTTATCTAGGCAGCTTAGTCAGTTTTGAGACAGCTATTGTGACCAAAATAATAGTGTGGCAACGCCATGAAGATTCACCATCCTCTGCTACAATTGCTGTTTCCATTTAAAACACCCTGCTTTCTTCAGCCTGTCTCTCGAGCATGTATAGACTCTGATGACTATGATGAATCTCCCCTCAAAGAAAAGGAATGATCAGCGGAGCGCCTAAAATGGCAATGTGAAACTACCATATTTACAGCACACCATGTTCGCTTTTAGGCCTATAAACACTTTTTTTAACACTCAATACAAATTCAAAACTATATATGAGTATATGAAATTAAAATAGGACTGTCTTAAAAATATGCCAATGGTCCCTGATTAACTCTTTTGTAACATCCTCACAAATATGCACGAGATTGAAAACACTTCAGTGCAATTAAATTAACTTGAAGAAAAAGGCTTAATATCTCTGAATAAATGCATTTACAAACAGCTGCTCAAGTAACTAAATATGCACTAACTTATTGTAGTCTTTGATTAAAAAAGAAGAAAAACAAGAAACAAGAAAACAAAAAACAAAAACAATACAGCCACTGAATAAGAACACTAAAAGAGCTAACAAAAGACAAACATTTGTATACTACTGTGGTGGGGGAAAACGCATCTTGACACCCATTCAAAATGAGCAAAAACCTATTATTTTTTGTAACAGGTGCCATATAGATCACTCCAAATAAATATATCATGGCGACATGTTGAATATGAACTTTATTGAGCTATCCTAAAATCTTTCTTGCTTTCTGCTGAATCGGTAAACTAGCATCATGATTGTTCTTTTGATTTGCTGTTATATTGCACATTATTGTTTTTGCTTACCAAACTGGCAATTTCTTCTTTCATCAGTCACAGATGTCGAGGTCAATGCAGTATCCACTCTATACTACAGAATTGCTTAATTTCTACAAAATAAAGATGATCCAAAAATATTGTTTATAAATTTATATCAGCAAGTGAACATTTTGTCCTCAAAGGTATAAAAGTTATTAAAGGATTTGAGGGAGTTTGACAAGGGCCAAATTGTGATGTCTCGACGACTGGGTCAGAGTGTCGCCAAAACTGCAGCTCTTGTGGGGTGTTCCTGGTCTGCAGTGGTCAGTATCTATCAAAAGTGGTCCAAAGAAAGAACAGTGGCGAATCGGCGACAGGGTCATGGGTGGCCAAGGCTCATTGATGCACGTGGGGAGCGAAGACTGGCCCGTGTGGTCCGATCAAACATACCGCATCACGTTTTCTTTTACATTACATGGATGGCTGTGTGCGTGTGCGTCGCTTAGCTGGGGAACGCATGGCACCAGGATGCACTATGGGAAGAAGGCAAGTCAGCGGAGGCAATATAGTGCTTTGGGTAATGTTCTGCTGGGAAACATTGGGTCCTGTCATACATGTGGATGTTACTTTGACACGTACCACCTACCTAAGCATTGTTGCAGACTGTACACCCATTCATGGAAACGGTATTCCCTGGTGGCTGTGGGCTCTTTCAGCAGGACAATACGCCCTGCAACAAAGCAAAATGGTTCAGAATGGTTTGAGGAGCACAGCGACTTTGAGGTGTTGACTTGGCCTCCAAATTCCCCATCTCTCAATCCAATCAAGCATCTGTGGGATGTGCTGAACAAACAAGTCCTATCCATGGAAGCCCCCCCTCACAACTTACAGGATCTGCTGCTGACATCTTGGTGCCAGATACCACAACACATCTTCAGGGGTTTAATGGAGTCCATGCCTCGACGGGTCAGGGCTGTTTAGGCAGCAAAACAGGGACCAACACAATATTAGTCATAATGCCTGATCGGCCTGATGCCATTATGCCAGATTGGTGTATATATATATATATATATATATATATATATATATACATACATACACTGTAAAAAATGTGGAGTAGGATTTACTTGAAAAAAGCTTGGAAACAATTTTCACTCAGAAAAGGCTAGTAAAATCTATACATAATTATTAATAGCTTTAATTAGAAATGTTTCAGTTAAGTTTACTTGGGAATTCCCAGTACATTTGAATGACTCTTTGTTTGTAAATTTTACTTAAGTAATGCTTATAAATATAATATGATTTATTGCATGTCTTTTACATAAGAATCCTAGTTATCTTTTTTAGTTATCCTAAGTAACCTTTACTTCAAATATGATTTAAACATTACTTAATATAATTTGTGATATATTACTACTGATGTTTTCAACAACAAAAAAACACACTGACAGACATTTTCCTTGAGTTGTATTTGAATTACACTCCTGAAAAAAACAACAAAACAAAAAAACATTTTTAGAACAATCTCACTTGCTGAAAAAAGTTAGCTTAAGTTCAGGGAGTAAATGAAGCCCATGAGCACAAGGCAAGCATTTGTGAGATTCTTACAACAGCACCTCAGTCCCCTCAATGAAGTCAGCTATGTTAGCATTTTCCTCTCCTGCAGTGCTGCCCAGTACAATGATCTTCATCACATGATTGGTGAAGCTATCTTTAATCATGTCTTTGCTGTCATCCTGTCAAATACACAAAAAAGTGCAAAGTGGTTACAATCATGTACAGTAAGTTGTATGTTCTCTTTAATTTTATGTGACAAAAGTCCCACACAGAGATTTGGTCTCACCATCATTAAATCTCTTATTACATGAAGAAAGAGGGAAACAATTAAGACAGACTAAATCAAGAAGAACTGTCTGCAAGACACAAATTACTACCTGCAAATCTACTGTACTGTAAAAAGTTTTAGGCACTTGTGAAAAAATTCTGTAAAGTGGGGATGCCTTTAAAATGCTTTCATAACTGATTTTAATTTACATTCTATGGACCATATCAATATTTGGTGTGATCACCCTTTGCACTTAAAGCAGTTCCCTTTCGAAAGGGAACTCGCGCTGCGTCAGCTTTGACGCTACGGGGAACGCCTCCAGCGTGACTGGTGCCTGAAATCACATTGAATCACGTCAATCCTATTGACCGGCGACAGCCTATGATGTCATCAAGGTGCGACCAGGAAGTATATAAGGGCGCCTTGCCAACATGACAGTATCTTTTCGTCTTCAGGGACTGTTTTGCCTGTCTTCACGTGAAACGTCTACAAGAAGGATAACAATGAAGTGTGCTGAGAACGCCACTTCTGCAGGTGTGTTTTGAATGTGTATCTTGCGCTTTGGATACACACACACTTTGCGTTTACTGTCTGGGAGAAGAGCATGCATGAGAGGTTTGCGAACCTCTTGTGAAAGTATTTGTGAGCGTTGTCCTCTGGAAGCGCTCCGCTCTCGGTGGGACCTCTTCTCGAGGGGAGAGGTTTCAGCATCTGGGAACGGCCACGCTCGAGCTGAGGCTGAGCGGCGTCTAAATACCAAAAGCGCTTCCCAGATGGATCTGGCTCGTCGCTTGGAGACAGTTATGGTTCTTGAGGACGATCCAGATCGCGAGAGGCGGACCTCGGAGGAAGGAGCTGGATTTATGTTCCTCCTCCTCGTCTGCTGCTCTTCCACTCGAGCAGAGGATGGGTGAGTCAGTTAAAAATGCTGAAGCTTTTCTTACCATCCTGTCCCATGTACGGGAGTTGCTGGAAGTCATGGAACGCGCTGCGGGTAGACTGCAGCTGCCTTTGCGGCGCGTGAGGAGAAAGGCTGAGCGTCCAAACAGTTCGGACGATCGGTTTCTCTCCGCCCATGATCTCCCAACTCCTGGGAGTCTTCCATTCCTTCCAGATCTCCATCAGCAGATCTCGAGGGAATGGAAGAAACCATACTCAGCCCCGCATCTGTCGACATCGGCGAGCTAAATGTCGCTGATGTCGAGGGACTGCCTGGCTGGGTATGTGTCGATGCCGCCCGTGGACGAATTGTTATGTTTATCTCGCCTCTGGGCGGCCGGCGACACTGTGGCTCCCACCCTGCCGGTCTAAACGCCTGAATGGCAGGGCGTACATGTCAGTGGGTCGCGCTGCAGCGGCTTTGCACACCACAGCTGTGCTGCAGGCTGTGTTTCAGGCGGACCTGCTGAGGGACCTCGATCAGGGGGGAGGGACCCCCTGAGGCGGTAGTCGAGTCGCGCCGGACCACGGTTTTCGCTCTCCGGGCCACCGTACAGATAGCGCCGATGGCGGCGAGGGTGGCCACGGAGAGACATCTGTGGTTAAACCGTTTGGACATCGGGGAGAGGAAAAAGGAAAAAAAATCCTTTCTCCCTGATGCCCCGGTTTCGCCATCTGAACTTTTCGGCACCTCCGTAGAGGCGGTGGTGGGAAAGTTCGGAGAGGCGAAGGCGCGCTCGGCGGCATTCAGGACATGCATTCCGCTGAGGTCCGGGACCGCGCCCAGGCAGTCGGTGTCCCCGGCCCGTCCCAGTCTGAGGGCTGGAGACGGGAATAGCGAGCCATCGTCGCCTCTCGAGCGCCCCGCCGCGGAGGACTGGGGCGCAGGGGAGGCGGGACACCTGCGACAGGAAGAGGAAGGAAGCCGGGGCTGGTAACCGGAACCAGCGCAGGCAGCAGACTCCACCCCCCGAGGAGCGCGGAGATGAACGCTGCCTTTTTTCCCTTCCTCTGGTTTTTCCCCCGGGCGCTTTTACATCAGGCCGGTGGCCTATGATGAGCAGAAAATGTAAGATTCTGCCGGCTCGCCTGGCTTGTTTGGTGAAAGCGCCCCCCTCAGGATGGCAGGCGGATACTAGCCTTATGGCTGGCTGGAAGCACCGCTGGGAGCGATCGGTGAGTCCCCCTCTCTGAGGGTGAAACATTTTCAAAACTATGTTTTTCAGAACTCCTATACCTTCGCTCGCCTGAGAGGTTTTATGGGGAAATTTGGATCGCCGCTGGATCTTCGCAGGGCCTGCAGCTCCCCGTGAGTAAGCTAAGAACGATCTTCTTTGCAACATTATGTGGTTGTGTGTGAATACCTCACTTTCTGCTAGTAGAGTCTGCTGCCTCTCCGTGCTATGTTTTCCCCCACTATGTGGGTAACTGAATCGCGCTCTTGCCCGAGGGCTTGTAGTGTAAGAGGCGAGCTGTGTTTTTCCTAGCGTAAAAGTGGGAAGTAGCTGAAGACCGGGTATGCACTGACGCACGAGCTGTAGTGAGATCTGTGCCCAGCTCTGCGGGGCTTTGGGAAAAGGGTTTTTGGGGCCTCATTGTGTATATTAGAGGTGATAATATTTCTTTCCCGGGCCCTGAGTGGATCTAGTGCGGACTTATGTCGCACCACTTGGCCTAGGCTTTGTCAAGGATGGGGGCGTTCCCTTTTAATGAAGTTGTTCGGCCCTGGCCTGTCTTTTTATTTAAGAACATGGCTTTGTTTATGCATCCTTGTTTCAGCCTCCTCTGTTACAGAGTCGTCCGGCCAAGGCCCGCCCCCTTCTCTGCGTTCTGGGGTCACAAGGAATGCAGACGAGGTGTTGCAGGAGACAGCGACTTCGCCAGTGGTCGTGGGGTGGAATTAAGCGTCTTTTCGCCGGTTTGCGATTAGACTTTATCTGCAGTGTCCGCCTTTCGGAGCTTGGTGGCCGCCATCTGCTGGCGGCCCCCGGCCTCTTCCTGGAGGATGGTACGGCCGGTGGATTTCACATTTCTGTGATATTGTTCCCTTGCTTTATGTCTCTGCTTCACCTCCTTTAGGGCCCGGGTCGAGCGGAACATCGGGTAACCTTCTGCTAGTGCGGTTCTGGTTGGATGCTCCCCTGAGGCCCGAGCATTGCCAATGGCTGACGCCCTCGCACTTATGTTGGCCGCTGCATGGAAAGTAAGACAGCCGCCCCTATGCAGGTGATGTAAGTTGTACTCCCCTCGCTTTAGAGGGTCTTTGTTTAAGCACTTGCGCTGAGTACACTGCTGTTGGCAATGTGATTAGGTCCATGTTTGTAGGCACTGCCCGAGAGACTGCGCCGTCCTGGGGGCCCTAGGACACGGCGAAGCAGTTGTACCTAGCTGCCTCTGGGATGGAGCCAGCCCCAGGTGTAGGAGAGCATAGGAGCCAGCTGGCTGTGAGCGGCCAGCTTGGGCGGCCTGGGCAGCAGGACTTCAAGACAGGTAGTAGGCGTTAACCGGCCTCCTTGCAGAAAAGTCCCGACACCATGGCCCACGAGTGGGCCTCGGAGGCTCTTCTCCACTGGTGTCGACGTCAGCAGTGACCCGTCATTTGGCCCTGGGGATGAGTCAGCTGCCGTCAGCCCAGGTAGCAGCAGCCAGCCTTCTTAAAGTCTCGGCAGGATCCTTGGAATCTGCAGACCCCCTATTCGGGGGGGGTAGGTCCTGCCAGGCCTCTCTGAGGGGTAGGCTCCCGGTCTGGGTTACCTTCGCTCAGGAGCTAGGCCCTGTTTGGCCTCCCTGAGAGCCTGCTGTGGTCAGCAGGCGCTGCCTGGTCTCCCCCGAGGGGGCACCATAGGCATTAAGTCCCTCAACGGCTGGTACGAGCTGCTAAATAGGTGGTAGGCCCTACCGGGCCTCGCTATGGGCCTGCTGTGGGGAAGCAGGCTCACTCGACCTCCTCTGCGGATGGCGTTCCTGGGCCCCAGTCACTGTATGACTAGCACGAGTGCTAGGAGGTAGTAGGCCTCATCCGGCCTCCCTGAGTGACCTCCTTGGAGGGAGAAAGCGTAGCAAAGCGCTACGGACGGCATGTTCTGCTACTAGGTGGAGGCATTGCGCCTCCCTGGAATCGTTCCCTGGTCCCCAGTTTTGGTAACGGAGCGTAGCATGGGCTACTATCAGGAAAGCAAAACTGCACGGGCTTCCCTGAGGGGATTCGCTTGGAGTAGTAGGCCCAAGTGGCCTCCTCTGAGGGCACGCTCTGGCTCGTGGTTTTCTGGATGGGTCCAGTCACTGAGCAGAGGCCGGCTCCCCGGCCGCTGTGGTGAGCATGAAGTGCCGTGAGCGGCACGTTCTGCTGTCAGATGGTAGGCATGGTACCTCCCTGAGAGCGAGCTCCCGGTCCCCAGCCGCCGTGGTGAGCCTGAAGTGCTACGAGTAGCACATTCAGCTAGGCTGTGAGTGCCCGGTGTCTTTGCAGTCGGTAGGCCTGCTTGGCCTCCCTGATAAGCGAGTCCCTGGTCTTCCCAGCTACCTCGAGGGCTAGCACGACTGCGATCAGGTATCAGGCCCGTTTGGCCTTCCTGAGGACGAGCGCTGCTGTTGGATGCGCAAGCGGTCTATCAGGTTACCAGGTGGAGGCCTCTCTTGGCCTCCCTGGGGGACGAGTTCCCCAGGCGGGAACACACAACTGGCTTTATGCTGACAGCTAGTGGCCACCCGCTATCAGGCGCCGGTCTCTGGCCGTTTGCAAGACCTGAAGGCGGTGTTCTTACCCTAGCACGACGAGGTGTCACTGCGGCTATGTGGTCCCGACAGGACGGGACCTTCATAGTGCGCCTACGGCATGGTTGCCTACCGGGCAGGCTTATGAGCTCCTCTCAAACCGAGGGTCTGCTATGAGCTTACAGCCGCCTGGCGCTGATTCGTTGGTGGTAGGTCCCGCGGGGCCTTCCCGATACGATCAGCCTGAAAGGCCTTTGGCCTTCTAAGCACGTTTTAAAGTAAGTGCTTGGTAGATCCGAGGATCGAGCGGCTTGACTCCCCTCGCTAGCAAGGGTTTGAAAGCACTTCGCTGAGCGCTGCTCTCCGGGATATCCCGTCTCTGAGGTCCGGCTAGTCGGTGACACTGCCTTTCTTGCAGCACCCTAGCGGGATGTCTCTTCGGAGGCGAGTACCAGAGGCTCTGTACTGTACAGACAGGGTTGACCGTATTACGTGTCCCATACTAGACTGGGTCACCTGGTCAGGTCTCCCTGGTGGCATTCGGTGATAATCTCCCGAATAGTGACTGGCATAGGGTTCCCTCGTAGTTCCCTTGCCACGCTCCCTTAAAGGAACCCCTTCTAAGTCGAATGGGTTGGTTCCAGGCCTTCGAGCAAGGCCTGGGAAGGACCTCATGTGTGTGAAGGTTTCCTTCTCAGGCGATAGCTTGGGCTATGACCGTAGGGAGCGCTGTCACTGACAGCCTAATGTGACCAGAAGGGGAGTGGTTCAGGCATTTCAGCAGAATTTGCTTGTCTTGACAGTTGTCACTGCCATTGGGCATGCACTCCTGTCGGCATGGCGGCGTGGGTATATCGTTCCCCGTAGCGTCAAAGCTGATGCAGCGCGAGTTCCCTTTCGAAAGGGAACGTCTCAGGTTACAAATGTAACCATTGTTCCCTGAGAACAGGGAACGAGACGCTGCGTCGCTGTGCCATGCCACAGGGCCTGCCTGCCGAAACAGTCCCTTCAGACGATAGATACTGTCATGTTGGCAAGGCGCCCTTATATACTTCCTGGTCGCACCTTGATGACATCATAGGCTGTCGCCGGTCAATAGGATTGACGTGATTCAATGTGATTTCAGGCACCAGTCACGCTGGAGGCGTTCCCCGTAGCGTCAAAGCTGACGCAGCGTCTCGTTCCCTGTTCTCAGGGAACAATGGTTACATTTGTAACCTGAGACGTTTTTGGACTAGGTACAAATTTAGGCTGAATTAACTTGAAGAAAAAGGCTTAATATCTCTGAATAAATGCATTTACAAACAGCTGCTCAAGAAACTAAATATGCACTAACTTATTGTAGTCTTTGATTAAAAAAGAAGAAAAACAAGAAACAAGGAAAGGTTGGCTCCAGGGGAATTGTGGTTATCCTTCTAAACTCATTCTTGATCTAAGACAAAGAAAATAAAATGTAACACATTTAAGATTTAGTAGTCAAATAAACTTTTTTTTGCCAACAACACACGGACACACACACAAACACACATCATGCTATACTAATGAAATTAAAATATTTTATTGTTTTTAAAGGTCCCGTTCTTCGTGTTTTTTTGAAGCTTTGATTGTGTTTACAGTGTGCAATATAACATGTGTTCATGTTTCGCGTGTAAAAAAACACAGTATTTTTCACACTATTTACTTATATGTATACCGCTGTTTCCACTGTCCTAAAAACAGCTGGTGATTTCCTTGTTCTATAAAGTCCCTCCTTCAGAATCACGTAACGGGTTCCTGTGCTGTGATTCGACCACAGCTTAGCACACGTTGGAAAGGTCACGCCTCTTAACGGAGAGATGTATGCGTTCAATAATCTCTACAGCGTCCCTGGGAAAGCCAAACAAAGGTGATTTGACTCCTGGATGAAAATAACAGCGTCTCGATGACATGGCGATAAACACACTGAACGCAACAGTTCCTTTTCTCCACGCGACCGTCCGCTTCTCCACGTGGGACAGCAACAAGACCGCGCCCCCTTTTTCGCGTTTCTTTGTGGGCGGAGGTTAGTCTGTTCTACTGCTCTACTGACGTAATTAAAGAAGGAAGCACTAGGATGTAGTCCAAGCCAGCCGTTCGCTGTTGGCTTTGAAAGGGAACTTCTGTTAAATAAAATATCTCGCTTGACATTGAACTTTGAGCTTTATAATTTTACAGGTATTATTTATGCTCTAACAGCAACATTACACACTAACTAAAGTTTGAACAATGGAATCGCGAAGAAGGGGACCTTTAATGAATGAAATATAAGTTCCAAAAGTTATAAGTACCTAGATATTACCATCAAGCCAACAAAAGAAGAACTAAGGTTTACCTCAGATTCACAAAAAAGAGCTGGCCATCTCTCCATGAAATCTTTGACAGCAGGGCAGTGATTAATGACTTCTAATCTTCGATAGGAGAAAAAATATGATCAGAAAATCCAACGTGCCTAATAATTCTGCATGCAGTGTGTGTGTGTGTGTGTGTATATGTATGTATATATATATATATATATATATATATATATATATATATATATATATATATATATATATATATATATATATATATATATATATATATATATATATATATATATATATATATGTGTGTGGTTGTATATGTATATGTGTATGTGTATCTATTGAAATCTGTGTCATACTGGTATATGCTGTAAGAATTATTGCCAATTTACCTGGCATGAGCTTGAATGGTGAGTGCAACCTGTGGGACATATGTTAGAAATGTTAATGTCAGAAATATACTTTTTTATACCAAAGAATAAATATACTTATCTTATTGATTTGAAATTTGACCAGTCAACAACTGCATTCAAGTAAATATCAACAATAAATGTATACGTTAGCTCATATAAGGCTGCCTGAACACATATCCTACAAAATGTATCACTAGCTATTCAATAGGGAGTATAATCTCTGTTTAACTTGATTAATATGCATCAACATAGTAGTGTAGCTTAGTTGATGTGAATTAATGGGGGATTGGCGGTTTTCTCCATCACTTTTAAAGTTAATGGCCTAACGTTAATTTACCCATCTCGGGGCTCGGGTAGTCTATAATCCCGGGTTCGTAAAACTTCCGAGGCTGTAACTTACATGTCCGTTTTTAAATTAGGAAACTTATGTTTATAATTCGGATAGCACGTGAGGGCTCAATTATTTAATCACAAAGATGAATAAACACGACGCTCGCGTCGGGCACACTTCATCTTAAAGTTCACTGTACATTAAACTTCTTTGTAGGTTACATGTAAAACATAGGGCAATTGTTTTCGACACAGATGCTGTTTGCTAATAACGGATGATTCGGTTCTTTAGCAAACTCAACTCGAAGTTATATATTAACAGTAACGCGTAAACTCTTTAACCACCATGACTGCAGACAGCCTAATAGCTCTATACTTTTCAGCAAACGTAACTAAATTGACCAATAAACAAATATTTCACAACTTACCGTGTATCATCAGACTTCGAGAAAATGTTCCGTTGCTTTCCTCTGCGCGCCATTAAGACCCCAGAAAGCATGCGCATAGATTGCCTGGCTTCATGGAGTAAGTTTTACTTGCGTTTGTCATTTTTTGCATTAGTCCATTAGATGACAAAACACTAAGTAAATATTACTTGGGCAGTTCAATTTGAATTTACTTATGTATTTAAGCACAATAAATTAAAATGAAAACTCAAGTAGTTTATTTAATTAAACATGACATTTTGAAGTAAAAAGACAAAATAGGATTTGTTTGTAAAATATACTTCCATTATGCTATCTTTATTTACAAGGTCAAAAAATCACTTTTTACAGTGTACATACATATCTATATATATATATATATATATATATATATATATATATATATATATATATATATATATATATATATATATATATATTCAATTCAATTCAATTCAAATTTATTTGTATAGCGCTTTTCACAATACACATTGTTTCAAAGCAGCTTCACAGAAAGTGCATTTCATAAATGTACATTGAAAAATGTTAGAAAAGAGAATGTTAAAGAAAAAATGTTAGGATAAGTTAATCAATCATGTATTATTTTAGGCCATAACAACGCTGGCGTTGAGTCGTCTCTTCACAGGCGTCGAGTCGTCTCATCACAGGTGTCGGGGCATCTGAAGTCTCCATCAGAGGCTGGATACAAACTGGAGCTGACGAACTAGTTACCTCGGGACTAGTGTCCCGAGATAACAACAGAAAAGCAGATGGGAAATAATTAGCATAGCTGCTGTTCAGAATATTAATGCTGTTGGTGCGATTTAACTGTAGTATAAAACTTAATTATAATGTGAATGCTTGGCTAAAGAGATGCGTCTTTAATCTAGTTTTAAACTGGGACAGCGAGTCTGAACCTCGAACAATATCAGGAAGACTATTCCAGAGTTTAGGAGCTAAATGTGAAAAAGCCCTCCCTCCTTTAGTGGACTTAGATATCCTATGAATGACCAGAAGCCTCGAGTTTAGTGATCTTAAAGAGCGCGATGGATTGTAGGGCGATAAAAGATCAGTTAAATACACTGGAGCTAACCCATTTAGGGCTTTATAGGTCAGTAGCAATACTTTGTAATTGATACGGAACTTAATAGGTAACCAGTGTAGGGATGATAAAATTGGTGTTATATGATCATATTTTCTTGACCTAGTAAGCACTCTAGCAGCTGCGTTTTGGACTAACTGCAGTTTGTTTATTGATGATGCAGGACAACCAGCTAATAAAGCATTACAGTAATCTAGTCTCGAGGTCATGAATGCATGAACTAACTTTTCTGCATCAGAAATAGATAGCATGTTACGTAGCTTGGCAATGTTTCTAAGGTGGAAAAATGCCGTTTTTGTAACATATGAAATATGACTTTCGAAAGATAAGTTGCGGTCTAATATAACACCCAGGTCTCTTACTGTAGTGGATAAAGCGACAGGACATCCTTCCAAGTTAAAGTTGTATTGTGAGAGGTTTTGTGGGCAATTTTTTGGACCAATAAGTAACACCTCTGTTTTATCTGAATTTAATAGCAGAAAATTACACGTCATCCAGTGTTTAATATCATCAACACACGCTGTCAGTTTAGATAATTTAGCGTTTTCATCTGGTCGTGATGAAATATATAATTGAGTGTCATCAGCATAACAGTGGAAATTAATTCCATGTTTTCTTATAATATTACCAAGTGGCAGCATATATATTGAGAATAGCAGAGGGCCTAGCACGGATCCTTGCGGCACCCCATAGTCTACTGATGTTATCTTTGATTTTTCCCCATTTAGACAGACAAAATGGTAGCGGTCTGATAAATACGATCTAAACCAGTTTAATGCCTGTCCCTGAACACCAGTGTAATTTTGAAGTCGATCTAATAGTATTTTATGATCTATAGTATCGAACGCAGCACTAAGATCAAGTAGAACTAGTATTGAGATACAGCCTTGGTCAGAAGCTAGAAGTAAATCATTTGTGATTTTAACGAGTGCAGTTTCTGTGCTATGATGCTGCCTGAATCCTGATTGAAATTTTTCATAGATATCATTTTCTTGCAAGAAAGAGCACAATTGAGCGGACACAACTTTTTCTAGTATTTTAGACATGAATGGAAGATTTGATATTGGTCTGTAATTTGCTAGGTTATTATGATCTAATTGTGGCTTCTTAATGAGAGGCTTTATGACTGCCAACTTGAATATTCTTGGAACATGACCTAAAGATAAAGACGAGTTAATAATATTGAGAAGAGGCTCTTCCACTACAGGTAACAACTCTTTCAGTAGTTTAGTGGGTATTGGATCTAATAAACATGTTGTTGGTTTAGATGCAATGATAAGTTTATTTAGCTCTTCCTGTCCTATGGTTGTAAAGCGGTGTAGTAGTTCTTGAGGGGCGATAATTGCGGTTGAATCATAAGACATCATTAATGATTGTACATTTACAATTTTGTTTCTGATGCTTTCTATTTTGTCAGCGAAGAAGTTCATAAAATCATTACTACTAAACTGTAACGGAATATTTTGTTCAGGCGATGCTTGTTTATTTGTTAGTCTAGCCACAGTGTTAAATAAAAACCTTGGGTTATTTTGGTTATTTTCTATTAGTTTGCGGAGATGCTCAGCCCTGGCTGCTTTTAGGGCCTTTTTATAACGTGACATACTTTCTTTCCATGCGATTCTAAAGACCTCTAAATTAGTATGTTTCCATTTACGCTCTAAGTTACGAGTTTCTCTCTTGATAACATGTGTAGCACTGTTGTACCATGGTGCTTTAGTTTTCTCTCTAACCTTTTTTAATCTAATTGGTGCTACAATTTCTAATGTACTAGAGAAAATGGTGCTCATACTGCTAGTCATTTCCTCTAGTTCATCTGTTTGTTTGGGTTCACTTAGCAGCTGAGACAGATCCGGTAAGCTATTTGAGAATCTATCTATAGTGGTTGGAAGGATTGTTCTGCCTGGTCGATAACGTGGCGCAACATGACAGATTTCAGCAGTACGCAGTATGCAAGTTACCATGTAATGGTCAGTGACATCATCACTTTGTGGTATAATATCTATATCGGTTGGGTTGGTTCCATGTGATATAATTAAATCTAGTGTGTGATTAAGACGATGAGTGGGACCAGTGACGTTTTGCTTGACCCCAAAGGAATTTAATAGATCTGTAAACGCAGCCCCTAACGCGTCATTTGTGTTATCTACGTGTATGTTAAAATCTCCAACAATTAATGCTTTATCGACGTTGACCAATAGATCTGAGAGAAAGTCTGCAAACTCTTTTAGGAAAGCAGCATAGGGCCCTGGAGGTCTATATACAGTAGCTAAGGCTAGAGATAATACAGATTTCTTTCTTACATCTAATAGCGTGACATTTAGCACTAGTACTTCAAATGAATTAAACCTGTGACCTGTTTTCTGGGTAACATTAAGAATATCTCTATATATTGTTGCAACACCGCCGCCACGACCAATCAGACGGGGCTCATGCTTATAACAGTATCCTGGCGGAGTAGACTCATTTAGACCGAAATAATCATTTGGCTTAAGCCAGGTTTCAGTAAGGCAAAGTACATCGAAACTATTATCTGTGACCATTTCATTTACAATAACCGCCTTAGGTGTGAGCGATCTAATGTTTAGAAGACCTAGTTTTAGAAATTGTTTTTGTTCACTAATATTGAGATTTTCTGGTTTAATCACAATTAGATTTTTCCTAGATCCTACAGTAGATTTAATGTTTGACCTCACTAAACGAGGAATAGACACAGTTTCTATATAATGTTCTACATTGGTACTTATGTCAATTAAGTTAGTACAAAATTGGTTTTGTTCACTAATATTGAGATTTTCTGGTTTAATCACAATTAGATTTTTCCTAGATCTTACAGTAGATGTAATGTTTGACCTCACTAAACGAGGAATAGACACAGTTTCTATATAATGTTCTACACAGTTATGTTCAGACACAATTTCTATATAATGTTCTACACAGTTATGTTCAGACACAGTTTCTATATAATGTTCTACATTGGTACTTATGTCAATTAAGTTAGGACAGCAAATACTGTTATTTGGACTTTGACTTACTAGTCATATGATGGTGTGCAGCGCTCTGGAGATGTTGTCCGACAGAAGAGCCGCTCCGATTCTGCTGGGGTGAAGGCCATCAGGACGGAAGAGCCTAGGTCGCTCCCAAAACAGATTCCAATTATTTACAAAGAGCAGCTTCTGTTCATTACACCATGACATTAACCATTCATTTAGAGCAAATAATCTACTGAACTTTTCATGTCCTAGTCGGTACGTGGGAAGCGGTCCGGACACGATGATCGCTGCTTCAGGCGATGTTCTGCGCACCGTCTCGATCAGGCTCCTGTAGTCCCTCTTCAGAACCTCCGTCTGTCGCAGCCTGGTGTCGTTCGTCCCCGCGTGCAGCACGACAGCTCCGATGCGCTCGTCACCGTTCAGGATCTCGGGAACCTGCGCAGCGACATCGAGAACTCGAGCACCAGGAAAGCAGTGAGTGATAACCTTGCCTTTACCTGAGGTAGCGTGGACATGCCGGACGATGGAAGTACCGATGACCACAGCGTCGCGTTCCGTCTCGCGAAGAGGGGAGAAGCGGTTCCGGGTGGAGATCTCGAAGACCGGGAGGGGCGGAGAGGTCCTCGCTCTGGTCCTGGCTCGCGTCTTCCGCTGTGGAAACACCCAGGGTCCATGGCGCTGTGTCGGTGCCGGAGTGAACGAAACCAGGGATGATGATCGCGTCCTGGGTGCTTGGGTCCTGTGCAGAGAAACACGCGGAGTAGAAGAGGTCGGAGTCAAAATGTTAGTATCCACTGACTTGTGCGCATCGGCGCGTGATGTTTCAAGCGCCGTTCGCCGCTCTCTCAGCACAGCTTGTCTGTCTAGAAGGCCGCGAATCTGACTCGCCAACGACTCCAACTCCAACTGCACCGAATGCAGCTCGAACGTGTCCTCACCTGCACTCAAAGGTAACATTAGACACACATCCGAGTTATTCGCCATTGTAGCAGAAGTGCTACGATGGCGAATTGTAGCTATCAGTGTTTACCGGGTGTAACGTTAAACAAGTTACCACGCGTGCAAGGCTAGCGGGCTACCGGTGTAAACAAGTTACCACGCGTGCAAGGCTAGCGGGCTACGGCTAGTAGCGGAAGTTCGGATATAAGTAGCGATATCAAAGCAATCCGATTGTTTTTTATAGAGAATCGTATCGGAGATATGTTCACACGCTGTAAATAATAGAAAGTATTCGTTTGTAAGCGAGTATTAAGAAGAAAATCAAGGATTTATGAATCAATTTGACGGAGCTCAAACACAAACAACGCGCTCACAACCCGCGCATGCCCATATTTATACATACATACATACATACATACATACATACATTATATATATATATATATATATATATATATATATATATATATATATATATATATATATATATATATATATATATATACAGTATATATACAGTATATATATATATCGAATTGCCTGAAAAACCACCTTATGCAAGTGTATTTATTTATTTTTTTACGATATATGGGACTTTTTGAGTTTCTATTGGATTTGCGCAATTTGAAGGGTAATGGAAAAAGTAATAGAGTTTGCATCCAAAGTTGGAAATTTAACTTAAGCCCAAATTGGAATACCGCATAAAGCACCGTTTCCATTCAGTCAGTTGAAGTCAACAAAACCGTCACTTAATAAACTGTCGCTAAATATCACTAAGTTGCTGAAGTAGGAGAAGCCACTGTATATAATAAGTTTCGTAGGCTATAGATTACTTGCACCTCAGAGCAGGGCACAAACGCAATGAACACCGTCATGTTATTTTGCTTTCAGAGGCAGTTGCCTGCTAAAGCATTTTATTTCAAATGTTGTGAAAAGAGATCGTCTGCTGGTTGGTCCAGTTATGCCGTCATATGTCTTTTTTATGCATTTTGAGGAATTTTGTAAATCTTGTAAATGTTTTTCCATCCTAGTTTGAGCGTTTTCTTATTGGATAAAGAAAAATAACGTAAATTTTTTTATGTGCATTTATGCCTTTCCATCCAGCTTTTTTATGCTATATCATAAAATGTGCAGAAACATAGGTGGATGGAAACATAGCTATTCACTGCAGTCCGGACAGCCCATTCCTCCATTATTGATATCAAACATTTTATATTAGCCCATAATTATTATTTGCTGTGGCATTCACTGGTTTCAACCTAACTCCACTTTAAATGTTGGTATGTAAATATGATGGTGGTCATCCACACTCCGCTTCCTGACTCAAAAAGACTATGTTTAAATCCTGTGTGGGTCAATACACATCAAGTCAGTAGAAACTCACAGTAACTGTAGCATTTACAGATGTGCGCAGTTCCAGACAAGATCAATCAAAGTGTTTTAAACTGTACTACTTGCAGAAGGATTGCAAGTATTATGTGGCTAAGTTGTAAGTCAATACTTAGATGAAGCACCATAAACCTTGAGAGGAATGCAGAGAGAAATTGAACCAGTAGATCTGTTGCTGTATCCCCTTGTGAAAACAAAGTGCATTTCATTGTATTGAATGTGTACTTGTTGTGAACTTTTGTATATAAAAATAAATAAAACTGTACTTGCAGATACTATATATTTGTGTTTTAATAATCTTTTGTTGTTTTTTACTACCTTTGTAAATGTTTTGACTAACATTCTAAAGCACATGTAAACAGTTTTGGGAAAATGTACTTTTGAAAGTAATCATTAAAATATTGTGTTACTCCCTATAAATAAAGTAACTAATTATACTAATTTGTTACTTTTATCAAAAGTTATGTGTTGCGTTACTTTGTTATTTCTCTTTATACCGTGCATGTTTGATCTACATGTGACAAATGCATTCAACAACATAGCCTATATAACATAAACCTTCATTTTCTTTTAACAACACATTTACCCACGGTTTCACAGACAAGGCTAAAGCCTAGTCCCAGACTAAAATGCGTGTTTGAGCTGTTTTAACTAAAAACAACTCGCACTGACATATCTTAATATATTATAAATTATAATATAAATGTTAACATTTTCATTTAAGTGCATTTTACATTAAATGAAGTGTCTGAAAACATTCCATTTACACTGTGTTCCAAATTATTATGCAAGTGACATATCAGTAGGATTTCAGTACAATCATTCAGATTTTAGTTTTTCAAAGAAAGTGTTTGTTTTATTTCTCCATATTTAAAAAGGCTGGTATCAATCTAAGACAGGCTTGTGAAATACCTTGTCAGGTCTTAGGTAAATGGAAACCCTTGTTCAACAATATTAAGCAAGTCACAGTTATGTAATATGGGTAGGAAGAAAGAACTTTCTGAAGATGAAAAGCATGAAATGGTGCAATGTTATGCAAAAGGTATGAGAATAACTAATATTGTGTGAAAACTGAATGGAGATTATCAAACCATCATATGATTTGTGAGTAATTTACAGCACAGGAGAACTCGTTCAGATAAAAGCTTATTAAAAAAAGTTTGTCAAAAAATATAAATATATTAAAGGATAGCTGAAAAAGCCATTGTTGAGCAGGTATTTGAAGCTGCTGGTGTCTCAGAAATCTCAAAAAACCTCTCCATGCAGGCTGGAGAGTTGCATAAAGTTGCATTTCATAAACATCTCTCTTTGTGAGCTTTGGTTAGAGGTGGCTAAAATGCAACTTTACGCACAACTGCCAGCCTGCATGGAGAGGTTCTTGAGACTCAAGAGAGCAGCTTCAAATACCTGTTTTCTGTGGCTTTTTCTAGCTGTCCTTTAAAAAAACAACAAAAACAAATGTACGCCTTAAGCCTTTATCTGACCAAGTTCTCTTGTGCTGTAAATTACTCACAAAACTCATTTAATCTCCATTCAGTTTTCACACCATATTAGCTTTTTCATGCCTTTTGCATAATATTGCAGCATTTCTGTCACTGTTATGTTCTGTTTTGTTCCTAGGACTTCCAGGGTTCTCAATATCCCTCCTCGTTTCCTCGCTCCTCCGTCCTCCATCCTATGACCCGGAAACCGACCGAGCTCAGCCATCTTGTAGGACATCTCAATTCTCTAATTGCATCACGAGGAGGCGAGGATCGAGGAGTGAGGAGGCTTCCTGAGGAGTCATTAGCGAGGATACACGGGTGTATCCTTTGCGCAGTGGCGTAACTTTGCTTTGAAAAGTGGTGGGGACAGTGCCGCCGATCCCATTACGCGCATCACGCGCTGCGTAGGGCACAACAACAGCCCGGGAGTCTATGCCCAAGACCAACCTAAAAAATGGTTTGCATTCAAACAAAAATGCAGTATTGCAGTAAGAAATATAATTTTAGCACTATAATTTTTATTTATATATCCGTATCAATTTGATAAATAAAATTATAATATTGGCAGTCATTTGCCAGTGGATCTTTGATTCAACCGATTGGCTCTTTACTTAGAAGGCGGGACACATTCATTACGCGTTGCAGTTTCTCCCATTCAAAAGTAACCGCACCCAACCGTCTTTCTATATAGTATTTTGACTATATATGAGTTTCCAATTCCTGTGTGCTCATTTGTCATGAAAAATATCTGTAAGTTTGGCACATTTGGCTGCGTCATCCTCCAATGCCTTTCTTTTTTTTAACTTGCCTTTTTCAGCTCCCCCTGGCATCTTTTTACTATCCATTTTATTCTTCGCGATTAGCTTACTCTCCCCACATCATTAAATGACGGTTTTGTTTGTTTTTTTTCTCAATGACAACGACCTGAGTACACGCGACGCACTTCAGTTTAAAGAGAAAGAGAGCGCGCGCTCTGACAACAGAAAGCGGCACTTTGTAATGCACGGTCTGATGCGCTGATTTAAATTCAAATCTAGTGTAATGTGCTGTGTTGTTATATCAGTCGCACAGTAACTTAACACATATAGACATACAGAGAAAACGAAGAGAAAGCAGCCGAGTCTGCCGGCCCAATTTATGAGCGGAAAGATCTGCCCACCGGGAATTCTCCCGATTCTCCTGATGGCCACTCCGGGCCTGCATTCTATGTACTAAAAAGAAAGACGCTTTCAGCCTTATCAACGGCCGCGGAAACAGGCCATGGTTTCAATCCATTCCCGGCGTTCTTATTTTGCTTCCGATGTAGGCCTATTAAATATAGGCCTACAAGCAATTAGTTTATGAAACCTTGATCAAAATTAAAATACAATTAACTTTTCATCATCAACATATACAAATTAAAACAATAATATAATAGGCTAATATTTAAAGATATAGCCTAACTATGAATCTAAATAGGTTGTTTGTAGCCTTCTCCACTCGTTTCAAAAATATATTTTTTTTTTTATCAAACGCAAAGTTTTTAATTTCAAATTTAATTACTAAATTCAGTTCATATTTCCAACAAACGAAATTCCGAGCCAAAATAACGAAGTGGTAAAAAACCCCCCTGCAAAAATGAAAAATATTAAAGAATTCGCAGGCGCTTTCGTCGGCATGAGTATAGGCTAAAAGATGCGCAATATGTCTGGAGACATGGAGTGGACATGATTTCTATTGAGTGTTGTTTTGCAGAAATCATTTCTTGTGAATTTCGTTTTCTATAAATTGTATTTTAATTTTGATCAAGGTTTCATAAACTAATTGCCTGTATATTTAATACATAAGCAAAATAAGAACGCCAGGAATGGATTGACATGCTTAACACCCACTGGCCTGTTTCCGCAGACCGCGGCCTTTGAGTAGCCTAATGCTGAAAGTGTCTTTGTTTTTAATACATTTCTAGAATATATGTATTACAGTAGCCTTTAGCATACAATATATTACAGTAGGCCTGTTTTGATATTTTTGCACCGGGGTCCGTAATTTCTAGGTTAAAGTTATGCCACTGATGTTAACATGAGCGGTCCATGGCACCTGTTACCCGTAACGAAGTGGTAAAACTTTGAGTTACCACCATGCAATTTCAAACATTTCGCTCGTCTCTGTATGTGGCAGGCTGGCAGCAATGCGTCACAATAACCTGGCGTATGTAACAGTCGATCATTCTTTACAGATGATGGTGTGTTTGGACAGAAGACGAGTTCTTTATTAAACTCATAAAAAACAATAGAATATAAAATGCCACAATTTATCAAGACCTTGAAGCAGATAAGAGAGAGAAACACCCAGAAACACCTCATGCCGCTCAAGTATAAGGGGCTTTCCTTGCCATCAGTGCTTGAATAACACACGCGTGCGGTGGCTGGGATACACGTAAACCTAACAACATACGTGGCATAATATTTGGAATGATTTATCACGTGAGGAAAAAAAATGTTTTAGTCGCATAACATCAGTTAATGGAAACGCTATGGAGTCAGAATAGACTCATTAATAATTCACGCAAAAAACAAGATGCACACATGTGTAACCAATTTCACATGCATGAAACCAAATTCACGTGCACAAAAAACAATTCACGTGCGCAAAATAAAATTATATATTCATAAAATACATTTCACAAATGCAAAACACAATTCGTAGATTTACAACTGTGCACAAAAACTTTTGAATGTTTAAAATGTACACATTCATCCTGTAATGCGAATGTGCAAATCGTCATTCACGTGTGTGAATTGCCTTGGATGTGTGTGTGTGTTTTTGAGACTTTCCTGGCAGCGCAATCCTCCCTACACAGAGGAGTCGTACTCTTTAGCCAATCAGATTTAAGCTCATCAATCGGCCAATCATAACCGCGTGAGGGCGGGCCCACCTGAATGTTACGTCATCAGCGTTCGACCGCAGTTAGAGATCATGGCTAAGCAGCAGAGGTATGTATGTGAAGTTTGATCGGTTCATTTCTGTGTTTAATGAAACTAAGAACTTAGCAGTTAAGAAACTATCACTTCAACTGATCTCTGTGTGAAAATAAACATTTAGTAGTATTGATGGATTCTTATGTTTACTTCATAAAGAATTCTGCATATGCACACCATAACTGTAGGATTTTAGATTCATAAACTCCATAGAAAGCATAACAATGGTTTGAATGATGAGAGAAAGTGTATATAAATAGACGAATTAGATAAATAGATATTTTTCACGTGGTCTTTTATTTAACTATTATTTAATTAGGAAAGAGCAGTCACAACAGTGTGTTTGTACCTGCATGTCATGTCCACCACACATTCAACTGATAATAATTTATGTAATGAAGTGCATACATTGGAGACCATTTATATTTAATATATGCTTTGTTTTAACTTTAAGCTGCACATATATGCAGTTTTATTGTTTCAGATTTCCCAGACAGATGATGTATGAAGTTGCAGAGACCAGTACCGTTACCTTACCATTCCTACTGTAATTCTTTCAAAACACATGTTGCATCCCTTCATTTTGACTGTTGTTTCAACAAGAGGCTGAAAGTCATGCATTGTTACTGTATTAATGTACACACTCAAGGAATAAAGCCCTGCTATGCATTATTAAATGTTCTTGTTTTATGTCAGAATTAAAAGATTCAAAGAGATTTGCTACAGTTGATGTATACGGTTTATTAATTTGAAAGTTTCTGAATCCTTTGGGAATAAAACCTATATGAAATGACTTGGCCATGATTAAAGAGAGTTCACCCAAAACATTTTTTTTTTATTCATTTACTCACCCTCAAGTTGTTCCAAACCTATATGAATTTCTGTTCTGCTGAACACAAAGGAAGATATTTGTAAGAATGTTTGTAACAAAGCACATCTCTGCAGCCATTGACTAACATAGCAGGGAGAAAAATACTATGTTAGTCAATGGCTGCAGAGATTTGCTTTGTTACATTCTTCTAAATAACTTCCTTTGTGTTCAGCAGAACAAACAAAACTCAGTACAGGTTTGGAACAACTTGAGGGTGAGTAAATGATGAAGAAGCACAACATGTAGTACAGAGCAATATAATATATATATATATATATATATATATATATATATATATATATATATATAAACATTGTATATAAATATATTCTGTAGTTGTGAGATTGGCTGATTAACAGTTTGAAGCTGGGTTAGTTCTTCAGTCACGGGGCACTGGAAACACAATGTCATTGCATGGCTGGTCAGGGATGTTGGTAGTGTTCCAGTAAGTGTCTTCTTTTCTTTTAAAGTAGATAAATGTTTATCGCCAAATGATACATTTAAGTGCAATACATCAGGTGAAAGTTAACAAATGAAATGTGTTCAATCTAGCCGCCACTAGCCCTTTCTCTGTCAGAACACATCAGATTTTGGTTTGATATTTAAAGCAGTCAGCACGCAGTACAAGAGCTGCAGACAGAGGAAGAGCAGGAAGCAGGACATGAAGTGATGGTAATATAATTGAATATAGTGTACGGAGTAATCTTAGTAGTATGATGTTAATTGCATCTTTGTCTGATCAGCATAAAAACGCTTTTTTGCCAGGCAAAGTAAAATGAATGCTTCACAACATTGTCCTGTGACATTAAAAATCTTGAGATGACAATACAGCACAGAACATGTAAGTACATGTGTACTGAATAGATTAAGACATTAATACAAATTATAAACAAATTATAAAAGAGAATAAGGAAACATGAATTTAGATGTTTGTGACTGCTATCCAGATGTCACGCCAAAGGTGTACAGGAACAATACGTGTAATAACAATTTAACACTGTATACTGTTGCACAAATGGCAAAATATCTTCATCACTAAACAATGAGTGCTCATAAAAAAAATTGTACATAGTGAAAAAATATCTTGATGAGGCCAGTGCTAAATGGGAGCTATTGTCCACCCAGATTATTGTTTTGCAATCATTTGTGTGATTGTAACTGAGAGAGATGTCTGTCTCTGTACCTGCAGCTAAAATACAAAACAAGCATCATTTCCTCTTCATTTGGGACATCTGATTACCACAGCAGTTGCTTACATCTGTTAATATTGAATAAACTCACTTCAACTGATCTCTAAGTTCTTAGTTTCATTAAACACAGAAATGAACCGATCAAACTTCACATACATACCTCTGCTGCTTAGCCATGATCTCTAACTGCGGTCGAACGCTGATGACGTAACATTCAGGTGGGCCCGCCCTCACGCGGTTATGATTGGCCGATTGATGAGCTTAAATCTGATTGGCTAAAGAGTACGACTCCTCTGTGTAGGGAGGATTGCGCTGCCAGGAAAGTCTCAAAAACACACACACACATCCAAGGCAATTCACACACGTGAATGACGATTTGCACATTCGCATTACAGGATGAATGTGTACATTTTAAACATTCAAAAGTTTTTGTGCACAGTTGTAAATCTACGAATTGTGTTTTGCATTTGTGAAATGTATTTTATGAATATATAATTTTATTTTGCGCACGTGAATTGTTTTTTGTGCACGTGAATTTGGTTTCATGCATGTGAAATTGGTTACACATGTGTGCATCTTGTTTTTTGCGTGAATTATTAATGAGTCTATTCTGACTCCATAAAACGCTGTCATTTCGCAATATTTTTTTTTATCGACTTAGGAAATATGGCAAAAGTTTTGTGCAAATCTGTAATGGAAAAAAAGCTTCTGACCGGCGGAAACATTTGTTAAATGAATGAATTACGATTTGTAGATCGTGCTTTTGCTTTAATACACACCTTCCGCAATCTATTTTTCAATTACTTTTAAAAAGTGGTGGGGACAATATCGAGCCTGGCAAAAAGTGGTGGGGACATGTCCCACCCGTCCCACCCGTAAATTACGCCTATGCCTTTGCGGAAGTGTTTTATCGACTAAACGTGATGCACGTATTAATTCTCCTATCCCTTCACATCTTGCCAAAGTTTATTGATACAAATGTATGTCAAGAACAACTGACAGTTGCAGAAATATCAAACCACAAGAAAATGAAAGAAACAAACTGTAATACTATAAACAACAAATAAAAAGCAGTTAATAACTGGGAATAAATAGTTGTTATTAATAACTGGTAATATTAAATAAAATATGGACAAATGTGGTATTTTGTAGGGGTTGAAACTATTACAATATAAATAGTTTTCTCAAATCTTCAAGAATCCCGATGTGCAAACTAAATCCAGCGGTGTAGAGTCATTATTTGATTTTACGCTTTGATGTGACGCTAAAGGGAGCGAGGATTTTTCATTTCACATGATTAAATTCCTCCGTCCTCACGTCTTTTCCTTGTGTCCTTCCCTCGCATCCTGAAGGGGTGGAGATAAGACGCGAGGAAAGGAAACAAGGATGCACAAATAAGAATTGCCTGGGGCACGTTCAAAGCTCAAACCGGTGCGCAACGTTTTGCTACGGTTTTCCGGTTGAACGTCATGTTTCCTGGAAACGGTGTGTAACGGTGTGCAACGGGTTTGAGATGCGTTTTTTCTCGTTTGGTGGGTGTGTCAAATATGTCAGTCCAATCAGCAGCAACATGTATATAAACCACGCGGTATTAAAGAGACAGTTCACACAATGGGTCCGAGTAAAGATGTTTACAAATGTGTCCGCTGCAGCTCGGTATACACAACAATTGAAGATATTAGAAGACATGATTGTCGTAAGAGTTATATATATATATATATATATATATATATATATATATATATATATATATATATATATATATATATATATATATATATATATATAAATAATGATTATGTATTTATTTATATATTTAGCTTCATTGCAAGGCAAGTTTATTTATATACCACATTTCATATATGGTAATTGCTTGACATAAAGTGAGAAAGAAAATACAAGCTATTAAAAAAGTAAGAACTAGAAATAAAATGATTTAAATTAGAATTGATTACCAGGAGATAAAAAAGGTTCATTAAATGGGATTGGGATGTTGTCTTTTATTCTGGACAGCAAGGGCAGTGATTGCATGTATTTTGCAGTATTAAACACATATTTATATCGATTTCATCAGACTCTGAAAATTCCTCAAAAAGAACACAAAGAATGGCCTTCTCAGCTGCCATAGTTACAACTCTTGCGTCAACAGAACAGGGTGTTCAACGCAGCACCGTTTCCGTTTAAAAACGTTTTGCAACGTTTTGTCGGGGCTGAACGCAGCCCCTGTTTTCATTTGTCACATTTTTTTGTTCAATTTCCCACCACTCATCTGTCCCCATGGTTACCCTCGTTAGTTTAGTTCTGTTCAGCTTTGTCCTGTTAATTAACTCGTTTCTGTTTGTATTTAGTTCTCTCGTTTCTTTCAGTCTGTTCGGTCTTGTCTATGTAGAGAGTGTGTTGCTTCATGTATGTCTCACCCGAGTAACCTTGTTCATTAAACAATCATTCATCCAAGGTCATTTGAGTATTTTACTTGTCCTTGCCTTCCTGCCTGAGCACACCGTGACAATTTCATGTTTTTCATCTTCAGAAAGCTCTTCTTTCTCCCCATATTGCTTGAGAACTCTGACTTGAATAATGTGGAACAACCTCTTTAAATTGGTTTTCATTTACCTAAGTAGACCTGGCAAACTATTTCACAAACCTGTCTGAGGTTGATACCAGTTATCTAAAAAGATATGGAGAAATAAAACAAACTCACTAGAATTAGATTTTTTTCCTCCCAAAACAAGACATAATATCTTATGCATCTTGATTTAAGAATATTTAGATATTAGATATTTAGATATTTGGACTTGAAACTAGACAAAGAGAAGCATTTTTTGCAGTGCACTTTCTTTGAAAAAGTAAAACTTTGAATGTTTTTTGTACTGAAATCCTACTGATATGTCACTTGCATTTGGAACACACTGTATATTCTCACTTGCAATTTAGAACACAGTGTATATTCTCTTAGAGCAGGCCAAGAGGGCTGTTGAAAAGAAGTGCACAATGAAGGAGAATATCAGGAAGTCTTTAACCCAAAGCCGTAAGATGCGTAGAAGACTGGCAGAGACGAGAATAAATTGTTGAATAAAGTCATTTTTGTTTGTTTTTCACAAAAAAAGTATTCTTGTTGCTTCATAAAATTATTCACATGGACTAGTTTAACAATGTCTTTCCTACCTTTCTGGGCCTTGATAGTGTTAATTAAATTGCTGTCTATGGGGGCAGGGGATCTGAGAGCTCTCGGATTTCAAACAGAAGGCTGCATCCTACTGAGGTTGTGACCTTCCTAGTCCAGTCTTTTTGAGGCGTGTAGGCTCGACACCTCCTCAGCATTAAACACTAGAATGAGATGGTCTAGTAAGGTGGTCTGCACATGTTTTCACTGCCAAATTTCACTGAACACATTTAATTCTCTTCCCCCAAATTTCACTGAACACATTTCATTCTCTTCCCCCAAATTTCACTGAAAACATTTAATTCTCTTATCTCTAAATTTAACTGAACACACTTAATTCTCTTCCCCCAAATTTCACTCTAAACATTTAATTTCCTTCCCCCAAATTTCACTGAACACATTTAATTATCTTCCCCCAAATGTCATTGAACATGCTTAATTCTCTACCCCAACTTTCACTGAACACATGTAGGAGCGAAAAAAGGAGTCCAATGACAAAAAAAAGTCCAAAAGTCATTGAAATATTTTGACTGAGGTAAAAAAGCTACAGGTCCAAAATTAATTGAACATTTATGAAAACTGACCCAAAACATTTTGGTGAACTGTCCCTCAACTCAAGTCAACTGTTTAACAAACAGATTTAATTGAAGAAAAAATGACCCCCGAACCATCAAATTGTATTTGGATTTACAGTTTGAACGTAACATAGCCTTAGTTAGTGTTTTAGAGTAAATTGTCATATTTAATATATTGCACAAAACTTTGATGGAAACATGAATATGGAGTACTACTGCAACAAAATCAGTAAAAACGTGTAACTGTCATGGGTGAGTGGTTGAGAAAACACCACTTTAGAGCATACATAGCATACACAATGTTGGTCTGTTGCAAAGTTAGTCATTTTCTTAATAAGGAAAGCCTTTAAGCACTGTCCCAATCTCCCAAAACTATGCTGTCCCATTCACCAAATTGTGTTTTGTTGGATGGGACAACATAAAAACAACCTAATTCTGAAAACAGAAACATTATATTAACTATATTTTACAGATTTTTCTGCAGTATCACATCATATGTTTCAATCAAATGTTTGCGCAATATATTTGCTATAACAATTTTATGACCTTATTATTAAAGCTAGTAAAAGCTAATGTTATTTTCCTCACCTCATGCGTTGCAGGGTCAACTTCCTGTTTGATGTTTGCTCCGCCCACCCATGTGATGTCACACCAATGAGGGCCTGCCATTTTAATTAGGTAATTTGGGCTGAGCAAAAAAAAAAATGTATTTTCACTCATACGGAGAGAAAATAAACTCTGTATAGTTATATAGTTTGCCAAGTACTCTTTTTAAAGGTAATAAATGCTAAATCTAATTATCTAAACATCATAATAATGCCTGCCTTGACCTTCAAAACTGTTTCAGAGTAGTTTGGTGCTTCCAAGTGAACAGATAATAAATAGGTGCAAAACAAATTTAGTTTTCCTCCTTAGTAACAGCCTGTTAATCACATCAGTAAATAAATTCATCATTGTTGAGTCTGTTGAGCTCAGTGGCTTCAATGTGGCTTTGTTTGATCTCTGTGACTTTATCCTGACGGATGAAGAGCTCCAAACACACAGATCACAGTCACTGGGGTAGAGAGAGTAAATGACACAGTGCTCACCTCTGCTTATCACCGCCAGCTCTTTCTACCCTCGTGGGCCTGAATGTGACATTATAAACAGATCTGCTGTGGATGCATAGCTGGTTCTGTCAGACCCTGGGTCCAATACTTCCCTATGTTATAGTATGGAAAAATAAAAAGTAAGCAAACAGGAACCACTCCAGTCCAATAGGTGGCTGAAACAGAAACTTGATATAATTGAACTGCTGTCAGAGTTTGCAATAAACAGAATCATACTTGTTGCAAAATTGTCTGTGAATTATCTTATAAAACAAACAAAAAAGTCTGTGTAAATTCCAAAAATACATCAATTCAAAATTAATATTGAATGCCAAACATACTGAAGATTCATTAACTGATAAACGATTTCCTCACAAACACTGAAGCCTCTCCTCTCCTCCACTGATAGGCCGTTTCTTAATATGCGTTCTTGTCTGTACTTGTGTTCTCGTGGACTTGTGAAACGTCATCAGTCGCTGCCCAAGTACTGCTGCACCCCGCACCAACGAACGCAACGATCAGTAATGCATCCCCAACACCCCCTCATGATAAGCCGCTACTTGGTCGCGCGCAAGCCTCTACTACTAAGAACGTAACCGAGAGCAGAGCGACATTATCATCAAATATTAAAAGAAACATTTTTTCTTTCAATGTAGTAACATACTAACTATTCATGTTAAATTAAAGTAATACTGTTTGCATGTGTTTTATAACAGAGCCTCAACGGGGTGCGGCATTGTTTTGTCACTTGCAACACACGCAGAATACTTTCTGCTTAAAATAAGCCTACAATGCAATTCAGGATAGTAAGAGTTATTTTCAAGCACAAGCGTAGGCTAATAAAACCTTAAAGGGGTGGTAAAACACATTCTTTTGAAGGCTTGACTGTGTTTGTGGGGTGCACTGTAACGTGTTCATGCTTCGTTTAAAAAAAAATTGCCTTATTTTTCATATATTTGACCTTTATTCTACACTGCTCTGTCCCTCCTTGTAAAACGGTCTGATGCTTTCCGGGTTGTATGAAGCCAGTCCCTCAAAAATACACAGTGGGCTCTGATTGGTTAGCTGGCCTAGTGTGTTCTGATTCGCTAACCGCAGTGCACGGTTGTCGGAAACGTCACGCCCCTTACCGGAGGCTGTGCTTTGGTCGGCGTCAATAAAACCATATGAGAACATTTGAGTGAAGATGATCGAGCAGAACCTGTTCAGTCCTCAAGTGTAAAGACTGCGGATCTATAATGATCGCTACTGAATGGCACTGTTACTTTTGTATTTTTAGAACGATTATAGCCAAATATCTGTCGCAAGAACTATTAACCCAAAACGAACACTAAGCACTGGCTTTACTAGTAAGTTAGCCAAATCACACACAGAACCATGTTTAGCATGCCTGAAGATAAACAATACATAAAAGCTCTAATCAAAGAATCATTTACACTAATGACAGGTTCGCTGTTGAGATTTTAACGTTAGTGTTTGTAACGTTAGGTGTTCGTCGGATAACGTTAAGTATGAATGAGCATTTAACAGACTGGTTTGCAGAACAGCGTTGTCATCTGTTTACTTCCTTGCTACAACCTATTACAGGAAAACACATCGATGAAATATAAATCAGACTTACAGGTTGTGGCCCGTAAACAGCTTCTGTTTGTAAATCCAGCTTTCAGGACAAGCCGTTGTGCATATCCTGCATTGAACTCGTGAAGTTTGTGGAAGTTTGTGTTGTCCTCCGTGAAATGTGCAGCGCGCGCGTCGTGCATCCACGCACCGGCAGTGTTTTTTTCACGCAGCTGACGTTGTGCAAATCTGGCATTGAACTCGCGAAGTTTGTGGAAGTTTGTGTTGTCCTCCGTGAAATGTGCAGCGCGCGCGTCGTGCATCCACGCACCGGCAGTGTTTTTTTCACGCAGCTGACGTTGTGCAAATCTGGCATTGAACTCGCGAAGTTTGTGGAAGTTTGTGTTGTCCTCCGTGAAATGTGCAGCGTGCGCGTCGTGCATCCACGCACCGGCAGTGTTTTTTTCACGCAGCTGACGTTGTGCAAATCTGGCATTGAACTCGCGAAGTTTGTGGAAGTTTGTGTTGTCCTCCGTGAAATGTGCAGCGCGCGTGATATATTATTATAATTATTATAATAATTATAATTATATATAATAATTATTAATGTTAATAATAATATAGGCTATAGGGAGCCCACAACAAACAAACAAACAAACAAAAAAAAACATAAAAAAATGTATTGTCCCTGTTTTTTAATTAAAAGATAATAACAAATGAGATTCTAGTGATATTCTAGTGTACGGTTTTGACCACTCAAATAGGAAATGTCCCTGGTTTCCATTTCAGAAATCTGGTCACCTTACCTAAACCACATATTAATGTTTAATATAGTCCTATTATTTTTTTAAATCTAAACGTGCATCCACGCACCGGCAGTGTTTTTTTCACGCAGCTGACGTTGTGCAAATCCGGCATTGAAATCGCGAAGACGGTGGATGTTTTCCTCTGTTAGATGTGCTGCAGAGAGCCCTGCGCGCCTGATTCCCCGCTGACTCAAACACACGTGCATATAACATGCTGTGTGTTAAACGCTCTGCAACGCACCCCCGTCCCAAGGAAGGCTGAACAGAGCAAGTACCCCAGACCTGCAATCCGGATGAAAATAACAGCGTTTCCTCGGCATCGCGGCAACAACACTCCAGCCTAACTAACTTATACCACAACAGCGCCGCGATACAAAATGGCCTCACCCTCCCTTATTTAATATTCTCGGAGGAGGGGTTTATGTAAATATTGAGCCTGTTGATGTCACCAACCCTGGAGGAATGTGTGTAGTCGCCTACTGGCCGTTTGCTGTAGTTCTTAGAAACTGATTTCTTTAAAAGCAAATATCTCCCTTTGCTTTAAACTTTGAACGTTGTAACTTTGCAGATGTTGTTTATGCTCAAGCAGCAACATTACACGCTAGCTAAAGTTAGAATAGTGAAATCGTGGTTTACCACCCCTTTAATAAAATTAATAAAAATAAATATTTTTATTTATTTATTAGCCTACTTATAGTAGTATAAACTTGTGAAAATTAAAATGTTAAATACAATTATTAAATGTTAAAATATTTGTTAAATAGTTTTCTTTTATATCATATTTATGTTTTATTTTTGTAATGTGTTTTTGTTAAGTCATGTTATAATATTGTTTTGAACTGCTTGTTATTTACAATGGTTACTATTAACTGTTTTCATTGTTTGTTTGTTTTTGTTTTTTTGCAGGTGCGTTGAATTGTATTAAATCCACATAAAAATCCTAATAATAAAACTAAATCATAATAATTATTAATGTTAATAATAATATAGGCTATAGGGAGCCCACAACAAACAAACAAACAAAAAAAAAAAAGATAAAAAAATGTATTGTCCCTGTTTTTTAATTAAAAGATAATAACAAATGAGATTCTAGTGATATTCTAGTGTACGGTTTTGACCACTCAAATAGGAAATGTCCCTGGTTTCCATTTCAGAAATCTGGTCACCTTACCTAAACCACATATTAATGTTTAATATAGGCCTATTATTTTTTTTAAATCTAAACGAAAAGAGGCAAGGTTGTGTTTTTATACATCTTTTTGTTATAAATATATAAGATAATCAATGTAGCTACGCTTTGCCTGACATTTGTGTGGCTAATATGTTTAAGATTTTTTTTTCTAATGAAAAGGGGCATTGGTGTTTTATGACATATTTCGTTTTATTGTAGCCTAAAATAAAAAAAAGTTTCTCAATACCAAGTACGCGAACTTCTGACTTGCGTCCGTGGTAGTTCAGACTTCCCAAGTTCGACTCCGGAGAACAAACTCCCGAGGACTACCCCAGAATTCAGTGTGTGCCACTGACGACAGGAATTTTTGAGAGAAATTGCCGGATTACACTTTTTTAAATGCATGTATCAAGTTTCAACTTACTCAAATATCTAATGATACAAATTTAAAAAATAATATATATATATATATATATATATATATATATATATATATATATATATATATATATATATATATATATATATATATATATATATATTACCGCTTATGCACGTGGAGGGTCCACAGATCGGGACGCGGGTGCCATAGGGTGCCCCGTCTCTGAGTGAGGAGGTTCGGTCTCAGAGGAATAGGCCAGGGAGGGGCTGTCGCAAGGAGTAAGAGTTCAGGGAACCAGGTCCGGCCGTGCCAGTACAGGGCGACCAGAAGGACCTGCTCCTTGTCCTCCCTGATCTTGCACAAGAGCTGTGCGAGAAGGCTCACTCGGGGGAACGCATATTTGCGCAGGCCCCGCCGGCCTGTGCATCAGTGCATTCATGCCGAGCATGCCCTCGGTCAGGGAATAGAACAGGCGGCAGTTGGAAGAGTCGTGGGAGGCAAACAGATCTATCTGTGCGTCGCCAAACTGTTCCCAAATCAGCTGGACCGTCTGGGGATGGAGTCTCGATTCTCCCGGAAGTGGCTGAGACCGTGAGAGCTTGTCGGCTGTACGGTTCAGTTCTCCCGGAATATGGACAGCACGAAGGGACCTCAGATGCTTCTGACTCCATAGAACGAGATGGTGGACGAGTTGAGACATAAGGCGGGAGCGTAGACCGCCCTGGTGGTTGATGTATGCTACAGTGGCCGTGTTATCTGTCCTGACCCGTACATGTTGACCCTTCAGCATCGCTCGGAAGCGGTGCAGGGCGAACCGTACTGTCAGCAACTCGAGGCAATTGACATGCAGGAGGTGCTGGGGTCCTGTCCAGGAGCCCGCGGCTGCTTGTCCATTGCACATGGCAGGGGCATCTGTCGATACAACATTATGCCTGGAAACTCATTCTAAGGGCACACCGGCCCGTAGAAAATTGAGGTTCGACCACCGGGTGAGGGTCTGCAGGCACGCCCGAGTCACTTGGACCTGGAGTATGCCCGACTACCATGCCCATCTCGGGACTCGATCGTGAAGCCAGTGCTGAAGCGGTCTCATATGAAGCAATACGAGCGGTGTTACCGCGGCTGCAGATGCCATATGCCCCAGGAGCCTCTGAAATAGTTTCAGTGGAACCGCACTCTTGCTCTCGATTTGACCGAGGCAAGTCAGCAGTGACTGCACGCACTCGCTCGAAAGCTGCGCGTACATGGCGGCCGAGTCGATGTCCATACCGAGAAAAGAGATCCTCTGCACTGGGCAGAGTTTGCTCTTCTCCCAGTTGACCCGAAGGCCCAGACGGGCTAAGTGATGGAGCACTAGATCTCTGTGTTCACACACCTGCGCTCGAGAGTGGCCCAGTATGAGCCAGTCATCGAGGTAGTTCAGGATGTGAACCCCGTGCTGCCTGAGTGGCGCAAGGGCTGCCTCGACAATCTTCGCGAAGACGCGAGGGGACAGAGTTAGCCCGAATGGGCGGACTGCGTACTGATATGCCCGCCCCTCGAAAGCAAACCGTAGGAATGGTCTGTGTCGAGGAAGGATGGAGACATGGAAGTAGGCGTCCTTCAGGTCGTTCACTGCAAACCAATCGGCTGGACGAACGCATTCGAAAAGGCGTTTCGCTGTCAACATCCTGAACGGAAGCCTGTGAAGTAACCCACTGGTTTTCTTGGGTAAAATGAAGTAGGGGCTGTAGAAGCCGGACTTCATCTCGGCCGGAGGGACAGGCTCGATCGCACCCTTCGCCAGCAGGGTGGCAACCTCCGCACGCATGACGGGGCGATCATGGTATGGCTTTCGGGGAGGAGCCTGCGCGAACTGAATCAGCAGCTGAACAAAATATTCTCCCCCGGCCCTCCACCGGGGGAAGGAGTGGCCCTGCTGCCATCTCCTTGAAAGAACTGGCCATCCCTGAGCTGTCCACGTCAGGAGCGCCGCTTGACCTGGCGTTTTTTCGCGGGCTGCGGGGCTGAAGCCGACTTGGGCGCCTTCCTGGGGCTTCCTCTGTGCGGCCCGGGGAGAGGGAGCCACGGGAGGGCGCCCTCGGCGGCGAGCAGGCTGAGGCAACTGCGCGGGCGGCTGGGTGGAGGCAGCAGCTGGCCGCCGGGGCAGTATATGTTTTATGGCCTCAGTCTGCTTCTGGGCGGCTGAGAACTGTTGGGCGAAGCTCTCAACCACGCCGCCGAATAGCCCATCCTGGGATATGGGAGCGTCGAGGAACCGGGTCCGCTCGCCGTCACGCATATCAGCCAGGTTGAGCCAAAGGTGTCTCTCCTGGACCACGGCTGTGGACATCACCTGACCCAGGGAGCGCGCGGCCACCTTCGTCGCCCGGAAAGCGAGGTCGGTGGC
Organism: Gobio gobio; assembly: GCF_949357685.1. Lineage (NCBI taxonomy): Eukaryota > Metazoa > Chordata > Actinopteri > Cypriniformes > Gobionidae > Gobio > Gobio gobio. The sequence continues at coordinate 35,551,306 of NC_137105.1, read as the reverse complement.
GGCACGCAACTCATCTCTGAGTCCTGGGTCAGCTCCGCCCTCGTGCATGTCACACAGCAACTTGGCCTGGTAGGCCTGAAGAGTTGCCATGGCATGCAAAGAGGCGGCGGCCTGCCCCGCAGCTCTGTAGGTCTTCGCCACCAGAGATGATGAAAACCTATAGGCTTTGGAGGGGTGCTTTGGGTCACCGCGCCAGGTCGAAGCACTCTGAGGACACAGTTGCATCGCAACAGAGCTTTCGACTGGGGGGACCCCAGTGTACCCTTTAGCCACCGCCCCATCGAGGGTGGAGAAGGCGGAGGAGGTTGCCGAATGGACACGGGAAGACAACAGGTTCTTCCAGGACTGCGCAACCTCCTCATGCACTTCCGGGAAGAAAGGAATTGGAGGGGTGGCAGGACGAGTGTCCTGACGCGCCACCCCCAAAAAACAATCGTCCAGCCTAGAGAGCTCAGGTTGGGGCAGACGGTTCCACTCCAACCCGAGACTCGCAGCTGCCTGGGAAAGCATGGCAGTCAATTCTGGGTCCGACTCGGGCAATGCTGGCGCACCCAAGGGTGGCAGCACAGCCAAATCATCATCCTCAGATGACTCCAGGCCACCTTGCGATGCGGCGATGGACATCACTTCGTCTTCCGCTGCGCCAAACGAGACAATCGGGACAGCAGGAGCCGGCCCTGATGTACTCGCCTGAACGCACGGCGGGTGCGGTGCATGAGAGGGGGGTGTGGGCCGAGGCATGAGCGTCGGAGCTTGATTCAAGCCACCAGCCACCAGCCAAAGTGCCGCCTCTCGTGGAGACTGCAGATTGGGGTGTGGCAGAGGGGACTCTCGCTCCGGCATCCACACAGAGTTCACGGAGTCTCGTTCGTAACACCGAGATGGCCATGTTCCCGCAGTGGGAACATGAGTCATCCACGAGCGCTGCCTGTGCGTGCTGAAGGCCGAAACACGTCAAACAGCGATCGTGCTCATCAGAAGGCGGAAGAGACCGACCGCACCCAGAAGTACACGGGCTTAAAAGGAAGTGCCACGTGTAAGCTCTTTTTGTGAGAGGAAAACCTTGCAGTCGATGCCGAAGCGCCCAGGGAAACACACACCAGCTGGATACAGATCACTGCACAGATCAGCAGGCAGGAAGTATGTGATCACTGGAACGCGCCGTCACACCAACACCGACTGGAAGGCTGCTCGTCTCGAAGAAGCTGACAGAGTCTCAGAAGGCTTTTGAGGAGTGAAGAGGTAGGTACTCTTGGCTCCGAAGGAGAAACATAATGCGATATTGCTACGTACTTCCTTATATACCCACGAGGTATGCAAATTCTGCATGCCCATGGCATTGGCACTGCCATTGGCCGTTTTCTAAGATCTCGAAGATGATAGGCTTCTAAGCAAAACCCCCATTTGTTAGTCACTAAAGTTATGTCGTAGTGACTGAACGAAATGGAACTCACACATAAATTCAAGGCCTTCGAAGGGTGCAGTCTCTGAATTGGGACACAGCTATAAGCATTCAAAACTTAAAGTCTCTCACTTCCACCAATATAGATAAATACATTTGATTATGATATTCTGCACTTAAGCTTCTCATCAGATTTTCTGTCCAATCAAATGCTCTCTAGAATCTGAAGAGTCCCGCCCCCAACATTATTAATATAAGCTGAAGCTGGCTGAAATCAGTCACTTGTTCACACGATTACTATTTTCTATGTGGTGAATGGCACATGAATATACAGTCAAACCAAAAATTATTCAGACACCTGATATCATTTTTTACTAATGGGTTCAGGACACTATAGTTCATTCAAGTGAGGATAGCAAAATAAAGTAAACTGTGACATATTATACCCAAAAATTCTTCATACAGTGGACAGTCAAATTTATACAAATTTGGGACCAAAATTATTCAGACACTTTGACCTGACCATGTTTTGCTTAAGTGTTTTTTTCTTTAACTGCTAATGCGAAAGACTGAAACACAGACTGAACAAAATTAAGCATTGCTTGGTCATTGGTTGACCTAAATTGGTATTATCTAATTGTGTACTTCAATTTAACAGCTGGCAGCAGATTGTTTGATTGTAATCCATTGCATACAATCACAAATGAGAGTGCCTGTGATTACCACCAGAGGGCACTCCATCCCGGACTGGATCAGCACTCATTGTTTACACCAGTGTCTCATTTACCTCATTACCTCAGCCTATAAACCATGTTCATTCTGTCATTCATTGCAAAGTCTTGTTTAGTGTAACAACTGCATTTCTGAGCGTTTTCCCTGGTTTCTTGTCTCTTGGTTTTGGATTTCTTGCCTGTTACACGGATTACCCGTTTCTCTCCTGTCTTGTTTGCCTGATTGGACAGATTACCTGTTATGACCTCTCGCATGTTTGTTGACGACGAGTGTGGATTACGCTTTAAAATAAAGCTGCGTTTGGATTCTCAATCTTCTGTCTCAGAGCAGCAGTTCTGTTACAATACCTTTCTATCAAAGTTATCTGACATTATCAAGATGTCATATATATATATATATATATATATATATATATATATATATATATATATATATATATATATATATATATATATATATATATCATATCCTTTATTATAGAACTGTAGTTTGTTGTTTTGACTGCTTCGAACCTCTCTGTGGTTCTGAAAAGCCACTTAAGCCGCGTTTCCACCGCAGGAACTTTCCCCCGGAACCAGGAACTTTGGGGGGGAACTCGGTGTGTTTCGACCGCAGGAACTAGGGTCTGGGAAGGTCGGGAACTTTCGGGGGTGGGACTTGGGCGCTGAACATGCTGATTGGTTGAGCTCTCCCAGCATTTTTTTCCCCACCGCCATTTTTACAAGTTTTTTGCGAGGTGGGTTCTGCGTTCAGTAAATATTTTCTTTGCAACAATGGAGTTCAACAAAAAAATTCGACCGACGACGAGGTTCAGGCTTTGAGCATATATGCGGAGGAGGACATCCAGCGGGAACTGGAAACGGCGACCCGCAATGAAAAGGTATAACGTTACCTGAAGATATCGACTCGGTTCCAGTCACACTGGAAAAAAGTGCAGAGAGAAGTTAAAGAAATTAAGACAAGATTACAAGAAATTAAAGGATCATAACAACCGGAGCGGTTCCGACCGGCGTATCAACAAGTGGTATGACCGCCTGGACGCGTTGTTGGAACACAGACCGTCATTTTCTGGTGCAGCGGTAACGAAAGACTCGGCTAGTGCGTTGTTGGAAACCATCCCGGAATCCGAGTGGGTTGAAGGTAAATATCTCATCTTGGTATCATCTATTAAACTCGTTGCAGTGTAACGTTGCAGTAACTTTTTTCAACGTGCTTTTCCAGACGTAACGGGTGGCCCTGATGAATTGCAGGCAACGGAGACCAGCGTGTTTTCCCCCGCGGTCACCAGTACAATAGCCCTCGTCCCGTGTCTCCTGCCGAAACACACACATGCCAGAGGTATAAAGCTGAAAAAATGTTTATATATTTAAAAACTGATGTGTAATCCATAATGGTTTTGAGTAGTTTTGTTGTTTTTAATTGTAAACTTAAATTGCCAATGATAGAAATTGCACACTGGGCATTGTTCAAGCTGGGCAAGCAATTGTTCATTATTTGTAGTGAAAACACTAAATAATTAATTGATGGTTTCTATTGTTTCATGGTTGCCTTGTGTATTAATTTCCATGTGTTTCTGTGCAATTTTTCTACTTAGGGAAAAGGAAAAGGGACTGACTTTTTTTGATGCACTGAGGGACATGGAGGATGCTAACCGGGCCGTCCTGCAGCATGGACAAGAACAGCGAGACCAATATATTCAGCTGTTACTTGAGAGCCAGGCCGAGGAGAGATGAGGAGGCAAGAGCTGGCATTCCACCAGTCAGAAGCGGAAGAAAGCAGACGGCAGCAGAGGGACTTTCAGACCGGGTTTCGGTCTGTTCTTGGACCGTTTGTCCAGTCGTTCAAGGAGTAGCCACAACGACCAGCCACTTGAATGAAGCATTTGCACTACCACATTTGTACTTTATATATTGTACGTGTTGGCACAGCTCTTGGACAGGTTACTGAAAATACACTTTTTTATATTGTTGTTTTCACATTTTATAATTTCATTTTATTCTAGTAATTTATTTGTCTTTGCACACTTATTTTAATTTTGTAAGAACTAATCTGTCTAAAATAAAGTCAAATGTGTAAAATGTCACTGTGTCTTTTTAATTTCCACATTCTATATAACCACTTTCTAATTGTAGTGTTGGAAGCAAATAAAAGGGCTGCTGCTCGCAAGTCTTTCTGAATATGCACATAAACATATCTAGAAAACCCAAATATTATATTTTTAAATGTATAACTATGTGAATGTAGTATAATAACTTATAACCACAACTTAAGTGAAGCCATACGTGTGGTCCTGCTTCATTTCAAATTTGAGGAAGAAGTCTCTAAAATTATGCATTTAATGAAGCATATTGTAATACTAGTCATGTGATTTTTTTTTTTTTTTTGTGAATGCTAAGAGATGTTATTGTGATAAATAAATACTTGCAGTCTAGTACCTAATCTTTCAACCGCTTAATTCAGTCTATTGTTTTCATTCAATTAACTTTTCACACATCTGTCTTGAATGACTGACCTCATTTTGCATTAAAATGGTCAAACCAGGTGAAAGTGCACGTTTAAATAAGCTGTGTTGGTAATGTGTATGCAAAAGCAGCGCTGCTTGCATCTTCTCCACTTGTTATTGTTGCAGACAGTATCGCGCAAAAGTGATTCATGTCCGTCGGTGACTGGGAGGAGCAGCCGCGCGCATTCTCACGTCACCGGGCTAATTTGCCTAATCTTCCCGGTACTTTAGACCGCGGTGGAAACGCAGAAAGTAGCAGGTCTGGGGGAGAAAAAGTTCCTGGGAAAAAAGTTCCTGGTACAAATAGTTCCGGGTAATTTCGGTGGAAACGCGGCTTTATTTAAAAATGGACCGATTATACTGGCATGGACCCTATTAATCAATCATGGAAATCATGAATATTCAGCAATAGTTGTATGAATAAGTTTGCAGGATTTTTATTGTTTAATCATGCATTGTATCTATAAACTGACTTGAATGCTAAAAAGTTGCTTTATTCAAATTTTGTCTGTGTGCAATTACACTAAAAGCCTTTAAAACTGAATGCATTGAATGAATGTAGTAAATAAATTATTTAGAAGACTGAAAATGCAGGTGTGAGTGTTGCTGTCATAGAGACATTTGTAGCACAGTTAATCTAAAAATGTATTCTGAGCAGCAAAAACAACAGCTTTATTAGTAAATATTCAGATCCTTTCCTTTTAGTGAAGATGGAGAAGTGCAGTTTAAATCCAGTGGGACATTTGAATGAGGAAGTTCAGAATAATTACTGTTAAAAGCCGAGCACTTTGCCATTAAGACACGATTATATTAAAAATGGACTATTCTTCTTTTTATGAAATATTGCAGCATTTATTATGAATGATTTATCCATGCACATCATCATCATCATTACCGGTATTTAAAAAAACCAAAACAAATTTTTATTAATGTGCCCTTGTAATCTTTAATAAAAATAACTTCCCCTCCCAACATCTCTTCTCTTTTCTGATGATGTGTTTACTGGTGTGAGGGGATTTGGGAAAGCCTCCGTCGCGCCACTGCAATTGGTCTTCAAATGCGGCCTTCGAAGGATGTAGCCTCTGAATTGGGATGCAGCTTATATCTTCCAAATGCATTTTTTGTTTTGTTTTGGAGCACACTAGCTTAAGATAACCTTAAGGTGAACATATTCATACTAAAAGTCAGAAAACTTACATTTTGATGTTGCGACTCCTTATTCTAATCAAAGATCAGAAGTAGTAACATTGATGTTATGGCAAAATTTGCAGTGAAGGTGGCAAGAGATAACACAAAGACGAAGTAATGCAGAACAAAAGTGATTTATTATACAAAAATGACAATATAAGTACCAAAAAGTAGGGATAACTACGGAGCCCCTAAAGGGACGTGGTGGTGGAAAAAATGTTGGATGAGAGGAATTTTTTTCCCTCAAATCTTTTGCGTTCCCTCGCAAAACTTTTGCGTTCCCCCGAGAAACTTTGCGTTCCCTCGCAAAGATATTTGCGTTCCCACATAATATCCCGCTGTCAGTGTTTCAAACAGCTCAGTATGTCAACAATGAAGCGGTTAGAGTTTCATTTTGAATTTGGGCTTAAGTAGCCTAAACATAAATACAGTCAGTGCTTAATTCGGAGTTCAGTAGCCTAGTTGGCAATGTATTCACAGATTTGAACTTCCCGGATCAATAACTTGTTAGCTAAAAACATTGTTAAAACACAAATGACACCTCTTTAACGTAGACAACGAACTGCAACATCATTTTCCTCAAAACGAGTAAAAAGGGACCGTCTGCAAAGTGCAAAACCCGAAAGGTGTTACTAAAAAATAGGCAATAACAATTCAGTTTACACATCAATGCTCTCCTAATACAATATACTAATACAGTATACAGTGTAATGCCATCAAAATCAGTAAGCAATTATCATACAAAAGCTATGGTTGCAACTTGCAACTACTGTATTTTAGCTGGGTACCAACATCATTTGTGTAAAGAATAGGCCTATGGCTATGTGCTATTACTTTTATTATTTTTTTGTTGCTATTACTTGCCAAACTAAGCGTTGTAGTATAACCAGCAGGAGAGCATGATGTGTGAACTGAATTTGGTGACAGTAGGCTACATTGCATTTCAGTGAAGTAAGCTGAATATTTTTCATAATAAAAAAATCCTAACAATTATGTAAAAACTAATTTTATCAAACTAAGTGTTTTTATCAAACTAAGTGACCATTGATGTGACCAATTTGTCCTCTAACTGAACTGCCATCTTAATGATGTGGTAAACACACTGGATTAATCTGGGTAGTTGATATCTGTAATTTGGGCATTTAAGACAGTGGGGAGAACAAGTATTTGATACACTGCTGATTTTGCAGGTTTTCCTACTTACAAAGTATGTAGAAGTCTGTAATTTTTATCATAGGTACTCTTCAAATGTGACTGAATCTAAAACAAAAATCCAGAAAATCACATTGTATGATTTTTAAATAATTAATTACCATTTTATTGCATGACATAAGTATTTGATCTTCTACCAACCAGTAAGAATTCCAGCTCTCACATACCTGTTAGTTTTTCTTTAAGAAGCCCTCCTGTTCTCCACTCATTACCTATATTAACTGCACCTTTTTGAACTTATTACCTGTATAAAAGACACCTGCACTGCATGAAAACACTGAAATCCGGCACTATCCGGGCATGGTATACTCCTGTGTAATTTGATGTTTACCGGATGTATGTGGGAAAAAGCGGATCAGAGTAACACGGAACAGTATATTTCCAGAAAAACCCGGAAACCTCACGTATGCGGACGTATACAGGAATCCGTGAAATTTCACGGACATATACAGCTGAAACACTGCTGGGTGTGCTAGGACTGAAGACTGTTAGGTGTGAAGAAGACCTTTCATATGTTAATGACTGACACTTGTGCTGGCTGTTCTCAGAAGGAGGGGGGCAGGGGAGCACTTCAGGATTGAGAATTATCTCTGGTCTACTGTAGGCTACAGCAAACAAGCTTTTTACACAGAAAAAATAATTCTTAAGGCCCTGAAACACTAAACTGAACTAGCAATGACTAAAGCCGACTGTGGGGTTGGTTCACGTTGCCTGGGTCTGAGCCAAACCATCAGAATGGTGTGTCAGGGCCTTAAAACCACTGCATGAAAAGAGTCTCTAAATCAAATGTTTTTTATAAAAACAGTACAAAATAAAAACCCTGTCTAAACATATACGTTCACAAAAAAATCTGAATATGTAATGAAATAAACAAAGAAATGTAATGGAATTAACAAAGGATAATTAACCAAACATTTTAGACTATCCCCAAACAATTTTTGCAAAGTTTTTGCAAAGTTTTACAAATTGTAGGCAATAATAGAATTAAATAAAAAGGAGATGAAATGTGGAAAATGAAAAAGTTTGTTTTAAAAACACCAAAAACTGATATGCTCAAAATAAAAATATGGAATAAAAAAGAGCAGGGATTCACTTGCTCAAGAAACACAGAAACACAAGCAGATCTTTCAGCTCTGCAACTGTTAACAAAAAGTGTCACTCCAAGATTCTTAACTTTAACACGCTGCAAAAGAGGGGCGTTTTGAGGTTTGAAATCCACCACTCACAATAGATGTAGGTGCAACCAATAAGGTTACCAATAAAAATAAGGCAACCAATAAAAATAATCCTAATTTTACAGAAAAAAACGTCAGTTTTTTTACAGTATTTTCTTGTAATTTTGAATTATGTTTAAAACAATGTAAAATTACAAACAATATCTAAATAAACAACTTGACTGTTATTTTAAGGATTATATAATTAATGACAAATTACAGTAATTCTCATTTTTTTATACAGGAACATCACTGTATTATTTTTCTGTTTTCATAAATAACAAATTCATGCAAAATTACAAACAATATCTGTAAATTAACAACTGTAATACAATATTTAGCTCATTATATAAAAGGTTTATGTTTATGTCCATACTAACAATTTAACATTATTCTTTGTCTTTTTAAAGTAAATCTTATTAGTTTTATATTTACACTGTAAGAATAAAAACCTTAAAAAAAACAGCAGCTACAGCTGCAAAACAAAAACCGTAAAATAAGTCAAATATCTTAAGTCAAATAAAGTAAAAAAACTTCACAGAAATTTACATTAAACGTTTTAGAGAAAACACTTAGTTTACAGATTTTTCCTTATTTAAATTAAGATATTTTACTTTAATTTTCTGTTTTACAGTGAAGGTGTATTTTTACATTCAAACTGGTTTTACATTCAATTCTGGATACAAATATAACAAAATATATAGCAAACTAAATATCAAACAATAATTGTTTTTAAAGAGTACAAATCTGCACTGCTCTCCAGGTTGAAACTTTCAAGCCTCTGCCCACACCACAAAACACCATTTGACCAATTAATTAAATATAACAGCAAATAAAAATAAATATACACATTTTCTAACTGTTGTTTAAAACAGGTTTTTTTTCTATATTTGCCAGGCTATTTGCTGTCTTTCCGTGTTCTTTTGAGCGTGATTGGTCAATCTGAACGTCATCCAGAAATCTGGCCAATGACAGTGCGCGCCTTCCGTTTGAATTATACACCCGTTGTCGTTGCTCGTGGCTCGCGGGGACGCGACGCGATCGCGGCGTCTAATCTTCAACAGGACGGCTTCTTCTGTCCATTAATGGCATTGCATGGATCATTTTAAACCTGTTAAAATCTTATTTTGGACGAATTTTGATTGTGGGATGTCGACTGAGAACGAAAAAACATGAATACGAACAGACTAAGGTTTCAATGGCGGACAGCAGACGGCAGAAGGTAACGTAAACCCCTTTATATTTTTTCTACTGCTTATCAAGATATAACGTTAGTGCATTAAAGTCATATGCTAATCGTGATTAACTTACATATTCTGTTTCTGTGTTTTGTTGTAATACTGTTAAGCTAGGGCTGGGTGTTATGGCGATCTGATGATACTGACTATTGTTAGTGATTTTGCTGTAAACGTTAACATTACCGTTTTATATTGCGGAATGTGAATATAGCGTATATAACGCAGCACTGACTGTACTAAAACTTTTTGACATTTTGACAAGGAAACATGCATGAATGTAGAATAATGAACGGGACATGCATGTGTTAAAATAAGCCTCTCTCAGACAGCAGGCGATCCCGAAATCAATTATCTTTCTGTAAAATGCACACAATTATCTCAGAAACCTTGTCATGTGAGGTATTCACTTGATTTAAACAGTCAGTTATGTCTTAAGTAAGTTAAACAGTTCAAGTTAACGTGGGGAAACCCGGATGCGTGTCATTCTGTGCATCCGTTCTTAAAGGGGCTGCAGCTTTGTCATAATTTTAATAAAACAAAAGAATAGAGAAGACCTTCTGCTTCTTTTAGAATCAAGTGATATTAATTAATTGAATATCATACAGTGAAGACTTTTAAAGCAGTATTATTCTGTAGCATTTTAATAAAATATCCATCAAAATATATATATATGGTGATATCGTTATTGTAAAATAAAATTTCTCATGTATGTATAATTATATGGTCATAATGCCCATCCCTACTGTCAGCTAGTTTTAAGATCAAGCTTGTCATAAAATGTAACAGAGCTTTGGAATGAATAATCTGAGATCATGTACACTTGTTCAACAGAGAGGACAGGAAACCACCATACTTGGACTCTGAAGAATTATAGGCAAACCAGGATTTTGGATCTACTGTGAAGTTTTTGTATGGGCCTGGTGAGTATGTTTTGCAAGTCCATGTCCGTAAGTTGATAATTAATATTAATGTTTTATCAAACAAATTAATATTCATTTGTGTGTGTGCATGTTTCTTCCCCCCTCATGATCCAGAAGTTTTGGATCCATGATCCTGAAGAACTTTTACAGATGTTGACCCTGAATGTGTAAAAGGTAATCTTAAAAATGTTGTCATTATTTTAATATTCTCTGTTTTTTTCTGTAATGTAGACGCATGCGTTTTCTGTGAAGTTGCTTTGAAACACTATCAGGGTTTTTTCTACATTGAAAATGTTTTGCCGGCCGCCAAAACAAATTTTTGTCCCGCCAAAGCCTTATTTGTTGAGTTATTGTGATTTGTGATTGATGTAGTAGATGACTGCTGCGCTTGAGTTAACTGAGTGACAGAGAGAACGACCAGTGAGCTCATCCCTCGCTCGCACTCTCTCTGTCTTCAAAATAAGCATTCTTAGCTTTCTAATGTTTCACATATTACGTTAATCAAAATCAAAAGGTCGGAAGACCGAATCCATGTTGCACGTGGCGCTATCAGACGATGTCTTCCTTTAATTACCGCTGGGTGTGAAATGCGCTCAAAAAACATTGACTGATTCTCTGACCAGCTGACATAAAGCATACTTTCAATAAACAGGAAACAAATCCTATCCGGTTATGAAGTGTTTTCTGTGTGTTGACAAATCTTTCGCAATGTTCTAACAGACGGGATTCACACACAACGCGTCTGCTAATGTCCGATTCGCCACATTATGACTCCTTTGAACCGAATCATTTTAACGACTGGTTGGAACGGATCAGTCCAACACTGAACTCACAAATCAGTTTAATAATTTACTCAGAACAACACCTGAAATGAGAACACAAGTGTGCTTACCCACTTTAGCAAGAGTGGATAGTAAGAATTATTTTTAATTATCAACAGTCTTTCAGCTTATTTATGTGGACAATGTGTAGTAAAATAAATAGCCTAAAATCATTTAGTTTAGACTGGAGTGAGGTGAACCCAGAACAAATTTGTTGTTAGCTAGCTGATTGTATATGGCAGAAAATTGTATATGGCTGAAAATTAGGCTATTTGTTCATTTTTTTAATACTATTTTTTTAATATTGATATGATTACCAAAACAATTATCAGTAAATAGTGTAAAAATGAGGAACAAAAACAAACATCAAGGTATCAAAATAAGATAAGCAAAAGTTACAAACTTTCTTTGAATTTATTTCAAATTTATTGTCAGTATTGCGCTTGCAGATCAAGTGGGTAGGGTATTTTTTTTTTACCGTGCGTATGTGTGTGTATGGATGACCATGTCTGTCAGCCACCACCGAAGACCGTTTTTGACCCAGGAAAAACCCTGAATATGTATTGTGAAAAGCGCTATACAAATACATTTTAATTGAATTGTTTTACTTACTTTTATTGGCATTAACTATATATTATTAATGTATTATTTGGCAGGTCGCAAGATGTATTTTATTTTGTGAGACTTTGCTGAGGAAGTATTCTTTGGCTCAGTCTGAAAAGGCCCAGAAAAGAAACACTATGAAGAACATCACACAGAACCGTCAGAGAAAGAGACGGGTAAGTTAAGAAACCGGTTAAGCTTTTCCCCCCCAGAATGTTACTATACTCCTCTCTGAGTTTTAGTGGTTAATTCACTGTCATGTTTTGCAGTTGCTGGAGACCAGGTCCAGGGTTGCACAAACCAACACAGAACCTGTGGAAGACAGCAACTATAGACAAGATGTCTGAAGATGCTGCTGTTGTTGATGGAAGGCCAGTGTGGATGGTTAGGCTAGCTACTACAAACCAGACTAGACTGACCCACGCTACGCATCACATCACCAGCCCATCACGGCAGTTTGAAAAAATGTTCAAAACTCAAACAACATTGTGTTAGAGTTGGTCACAATTCTTTTATAATTATAATTTTAATATTCAATTGTTCCATTTTATATTTTCTTTATTCCTATGTTTATATACTTATACTTTTATTGGTTCCCATATATAGAGTATTTACATATATTTTATATACACTTTTTAATTTATAGATTTCTTTGTCTCGTTTTATATTGTATACTTTGTATGTTTGTTCCTTTTTAGATGTCCATGTTGCTTTTGATCTCCACGTTTTGTATTGTTGTTCCTCTTACGCCGCCTTCCTTTAGAAACATTTTGTTCACTTATCTTTTCCCCCATTAATTTTAATGTATGTTTATAATGCTCTTTGTTCTTTTTATTTGGTTATATTGTTTACTTGGAATATTTATATGTATTTTAATATATTTTATATACACTTTTTTTGTCTTATAAATTTATTGTTCTCATTTTATATTGTTTAAGTTGTATATTTATTCTTTTCCTTTTTATGTTCACTGTGTATTTTATTCCTTTACATCTGTCTTTTAAATGCATTTTGTTCATTTTTTTTCCCTTTTTGTTTCTTTACCAATTCATTTTAACGTATATTTATGTTCTTTGGACTGTTTATATTTTTACATTTGTTCCTTTACATTTTCATCCCTTTTAAATACATTTAGTTCACTTGTTTTTGTTTCACCATTGTTTTAATGTTCATTTATAATGCTGTTAAGAATTTTTTTTTTTTTTTTTTATACCTTTTTAATAAATATTTCAGACTTTCTCAAATTGTTTTGTGTGTATTTTTCTTTTGGGAGGGAGAGGGGATTATTTTTTATATATATATATATTATATATTAATGAGCAAAATCTGCATAGCTGGCCTATAACCAATCAAGTCCCTATGCTACAAAACCTAGCCCACCCTTAGCCTTAGAAGTAACCAATAAAGTCACTTGACTGGGTTTTCAATGAGCCCTGTCCTCCAATAGCAGTCTGGGTTTTGGGAGTGGTTTAAAAAAAAACAACCAATCCAGTTTGAGATGAAGGACCAATAGGGGATGGAAGGCAAAGCTGTTTAGAGGTGTGAAAATGTCTCCTGGGAAAAACTTGATGGGATTATTTGCCATGGCAACAAATGGCTGTAGCATGGGAGTATACGGCCACAACATACATCCGATTTGGTACCATTTCGGATGAATACGGACATATACGGATCCATGGAATTTGACCTATCCGGCCAGTATACTCCTGGATTCTTCCGAATTTCAGCAGTGTATACAGGAGTATCCTGGTCCGGATACACCTTTTTTCATGCAGTGCTGTCCACACACAGACTCCAACCTCTCCATAATTGCCAAAACCAGAGAGCTGTGTGAGGACATCAGGGATAAAATTGTAGACCTGCACAAGGCTGGGATGTGCTACTGGAATTTTCAAGCAGCAGAAAAATGCAAGCAGCTTGGTGAGAAGTTAACAACTGTTGGTGCAATAATTAGAAAATGGAAGAAGTTCAAGATGACGGTCAATCTCCCTCGTCTGGGGCACCATGTGAGATCTCACCTCGTGGGGCATCAATGATCATGAGGAAGGTGAGGGATCAGCCCAAAACTACACGGCAGGACCTGGTCAATGACCTGAAGAGAGCTGGGACCACAGTCTCAAAGAAAACCATTAGTAACACACTACGCCGTCACGGATTAAAATCCTGCAGCGCAGCACCGTATTGAGGGGAGGATGGATGGGGCCATGTATCACTAGATCTTGGCCAACAACCTCCTTCCCTCAGTAAGAGCATTGAAGATGGGTCGTGGCTGGGTCTTCCAGCATGACAACGACCCGAAACACACAGCCAGGGCAACTAAGGAGTGGCTCCGTAAAAAACATCTCAAGGTCCCGGAGTGGCCTAGATAGTCTCCAGACCTGAACCCAATAGAAAATCTTTGGAGGGAGCTGAAAATCCGTATTGCCCAGCGACAGCCCCGAAACCTCAAGGATCTGGAGGTCTGTATGGAGGAGTGGGCCAAAATCCCTGCTGCAGTGTGTGCAAACCTGGTCAAGAACTACAGGAAATGTGTGATCTCTGTAATTGCAAACAAAGGTTTCTGTACCAAATATTAAGTTCTGCTTTTCTGATGTATCAACTACTTAAGTCGTGCAATAAAATGCAAATCGATTACTTAAAAATCATACAATGTAATTTTCTGGATTTTTGTTTTAGATACCATCACTCACAGTTGAAGAGCACCTATGATAAAAATTACAGACTTCTACATGCTTTGTAAGTGGGCAAACCTGCAAAATCGACTGTTTCAAATACTTGTTCTCCCCACTGTATAATCCTGTTTTAACCTGTTTAATTATATATTGTCCAAATATATTCATTCATTTAAAAAAAAAAAATATTAAAGGTATAACTTATTTTGTTGTTCAAAATTAACTTTAAATAATGAGTCAATACTGCTTTGCAGTAGGAATCCGCTGCAATCCTCCGCCGATCCTGAGTAGGGCGCCGGTTTGGCCATGGGACTTGCATACGGAGGTAGTGAAGGAGGACTGTTGACAGAGTTGCTGGTGTTCGCTGGTGCAGGTGAAGGGACAGTAACTGGAGTGGGTGGTGGAGGAAATGTGCGCTGAAGCGCATCCACCAGTTCTTGAAAGGGATCCAGCTGGCTCATGCTGGGTCTTCTGTTTAGGTCCGGTCTTCTGTTACAGTACACAGGAGGCAGACACAGACGTAACAGGTAATGGTAGTTTATTTGACCACAGTAGAGCAGATGAAGTAACACAGGTGAGTAAACTGGTTGTAGATAGACGTTGAATGGATATGATAGAGAGAGTTACTGTCCTTTGATAGATGAACGTTGGAGCTTGGAGATCGCTGGAGAACTGAGGAGCTGACTGGAACACACCCACACAGCAGACGAGGAACACAAAGGGAAGGAGACACGCTGGAGACAGGTAAGTATGCGAAGAGAAGTCCTTGAGGTAAGCATAGCACAGAGTATATGCGAACGAGACCGGACATGGAGTGCTGTGTGAGTGTGTGTTATATAGTGCTGGTGATGAGTGCCGTGATGAGGTGCAGGTGATGGTGATCAGTACTCAGGAGATGGCGTGCGTTGTGATTGGTGGAGGTTGGAACCTGACGTGTCTGTGACAACACTGGTATACACATTTCTAACTTCAATAGCATTTGAACGGAATGATTTATAGTATCAACTGTAAAGTGTTCATCTAGGTATCAGCTATAACACATTTTACATATTCCATTCAAATGTTATTGAAGTTATAAATGTGTATGTTCCAATATCGTATGTAACTTTAGAGACAGCCCCTAAATTTGCGCATATCGAACGTCCATCGTCAAACCAACTTCATGCCAGTAAAGAATGACCGGTAATGCTCCGTGACGGCTCGTTGGCCTCTGTAATGTTGGTCACAATTCATCAACTAACTGCAAAATTGTGTCGTGGGAGTCTGTAATTATTTACAAATATTTTATCATCAAAGCACAACACATCCTCTGGGTCCTCCAAAAGTCTCTCCACCATCAAACGTTGCTGCTCTTCATCTTATATCATTAATAAATGTAACGCTCTCTCGAAAAAGGATTTTTGTTCTTTGATTTTTACCGTTGGATTCCAAAAAGGTTTGAAGTTAGGACACCAGTGGGGTTGTCCTAAAGTTGAGACAGCTTTTAGGATTTTTTGTCGAGTTAGGATGCTTCTGTAATACCCATTTCCTATCCATAGTTAAGATAAGATTATGCACTTAAGAAATGTAATTCTGTAATAACGTTTTTCCTAAACTGTCCTAACTGAAATTGCCATGGTTACCAAACAGATAAGATAGGATTCTAAAGTTAAGATGTTTCTGTAATACGCCCCCTGGTCTATAACTACTCCATGAACCTCCCGCTGCCCTGTATCTCACTCTCTCATCGGCTGTTGGTCATCGCCGGTGTCATTTTCAGTCAAAACACATTTCACACAGCAGTTTGAATCGCTGACAAGTCCAGATATTTAGCATGCCAAATATCTCACAGGTGTCTGCGATTCTCTCTGATTGTGTCATTGATAATTCACACTGCCTTATTCACGAGTTCACACTTACATCAAATTAAATAGAGTAAATATTATGCGTATTTGGCGTGCTGTCCGGGGGAGGGCTCCGGGCTCGGAATTTTGCCCGAACCCAGAGTACCCCCCCCGTGATGGAAATAGTCTAGAACTAGACTACATATATTAATTTGATGTCTTATGTGAGTTTAATTAAGTGAGGAGAAGGGGTGGTGGAGGGATGCTAAGAAACTGTCAACGACAGGAAGGTAAATCGGCAGTCTATATACACCTCCTATCGTTGATTTTTTAATGAGCTCCTCTTGTGTTCAATTAGGTTTAATTATCTGGGTCTGCTCCACTTAACAGTTTTAATTTCCTGAATGTGTTCCTCCCGAAATTTGTTTATAAAACATCAATTCACGAGTTCACACTTACATCAAATTAAATAGAGTAAATATTATGCGTATTTGGCGTGCTGTCCGGGGGAGGGCTCCGGGCTCGGAATTTTGCCCGAACCCAGAGTACCCCCCAAAATGCAAAAACAGAGGACAGCCACCAAAACCCCCCCAAATACGCAGATAATTGGTAGGCTGGCGTTTTGATGAGCCTGGTTGCTTGGCCCGGAGGGCCTGTTGCTTCAGATGGGAGCTGCTCGCGGCATTGGGCAGGCGAGCCCTACTGGCTGATGGCTGGAAGCAGCCTTAGTTTTGAACGACTGGTCAGGAAGGCTCTTGCAACATCCGATGGGAGGCCAATGCTCACTGTATCAGATGGAAAGCTTTAGCGGCTGATAAATGAAAACAGCATGGTTGGAACTACAGTTTGGGAAGGCTCTTGCAACATCCAATGGGAGGCCAATGCTCACTGTATCAGATGGAAGAACCCTACCGGTAGATAAAATAGGAGCAGCAAGGTTTGGAACGACTGGACGGGAAGGCTTTGCAACATCCAACGGGAGGCCAATGCTCACTGTGTCAGATGAAAAACCCTACCGGCCGATGATGAAAAGCAGTATAGCTTGGAACGACTGGTCGGGAAGGCTTTTACGACATCCAATGGGAGGCCAATGCTCACTGTATCAGATGGAAAAACCCTACCGGCCGAAAATGAGGAGCAGCATGTTTTGGAACGACTGGTCGGGAAGGCTTTTACAACATCCAATGGGAGGCCAATGCTCACTGTATCAGATGGAAAAACCCTACCGGCCGATAATGAGGAGCGGCGACTGGTCGGGAAGGCTTTTACAACATCCAATGGGAGGCCAATGCTCGCTGTATCAGATGGAAAAACCCTACCGGCCGATAATGAGGAGCGGCAACTGGTCGGGAAGGCTTTTACAACATCCAATGGGAGGCCAATGCTCGCTGTATCAGATGGAAAAACCCTACCGGCCGATAAATGAGAAGCAGCATGTTCAGGAACTACCTGGCCGGGAGAACCCGTGTTGCCTCTGATGGGAGCTCATAGCACCTGGCGGAACGGGCCCTACTGGCTGGTAAGTGTGGAGCAGACAGAATTTGGGGTGACCGATCGGGAAGGCCTTTGCGTCATCCAATGGGAGGCCAATGCTCGCTGTATTGGACGGGGAATAAAAGCCCTACCGGTCGAAAAAGAGGAGCACATGATTTATTCCGCCCAACCAGAGGGACACCCTACTGGCTGTAAACGGAGGGCGCGTTGTTTGAAACGGCCGGTCAGGAAGGCTCAGGCCACATCTGGCGGGGAGATCAATACTCGTGACGACAAACAGGTGAGCCCTACTGACCGATAGACGGGGCGACGCAATTTAAAAAGAAACGACTGACCGAGGGGGCCCACCCAGCCTCCACCAGGAGCATTTTCTGGCTTCAGGGGAGTGGGTCCTATCGGCTGACGGCACGGTAAAGGAGAATTGGAACACTCGGCCAGGAAGCTCTCGCCGACATCAGATGGGAGCACAATACTCGCTGTATCAGATGGGTAAGCTTCGCTGGCGGACAGGTGGAGGGTAAAGCATGCAAGTTCGCCCAGGAGAGCTTTTGCAGCATCCGAAAGGAGATCAATACTCGCGGTTTCGGGTAGCCTCGCTGGACGGCGGAAAGCAAAGTGGATAGACATAGACCTGGAGAGCTCTGTGGTGTCCGAAAGGAGATCAATACTCACGGTATCGGACAAGCAAGCCTCGTTGGATGGAAGAGAAAAAGATTGATAGCGACTTGGAGGGCCCTCGCGGCATCCGATGGGAGAACAATTCTCAAGGCATCGGAAAGGCACCCTCGCTAGTCAGGGAAAGAAAAGATGGAAGCTGGCCTGGAAGGCTTCCACGGCATCCGAGGGAAATCAGCTCGAGGTGTCGGATGAGTGGGCCTCGCCAGATGGAAAAATAGGGAAAAGGAAATAGCCACTATCAAGGAGAACTCTGCGGTGTTCGACAGGAGATCAAGACTCGCTGTATTGAACGGGTGAGCCTCGTTAGTTTGAAAAAAGAGAAAGAAAGGATAGGGTTTTTTATAAGGGTTGTTAATTAATAAGGGTTTGGTGAGCTTTCTTGATGTGGTATCGGTCGGTCCTAATGTAGCTTTGAAAAGCGTGAGAAGACCATCTCCCGAGAGCTTGGATCTGCTGCTGGGAGAGTCCTTTTTGCGCTGCAGTTGTTGCCGCCCCAATGCGGAAGGAGTGGCTAGAAAAGTTTTGCGCTGAGATGCCTGTTTGCTGGAGAACAGATTTGAGCTGTTTTTGGAACCAGAATCGTGTGATGGGTTTGTCTACAAAGAGGGGTTCGGACAGAGATTTAGCCTGAAATCTCCTCATTTGGAGGTATGCAAGAACAGTTTGAAATGGTTGAATTGGGGAGGAGATGTTGAAAATGTAGACTAAATGGCCTTTTTTACTTTGGTCTGTCTTGCTTCGCTTGATTAAATATGATATGGTTTCATCGTCAAGTACTGATAAGTCTGAGACAGTGGGGTGGACTTTGTGGTCGAATTTGGAGGTGATTGCGATTTCTGAGCATCTAAAAAAGCCAAAGAAAGCCAAGATAAACATGGTATC